>NC_034410.1:141681037-141793817 GCF_002078875.1 Numida meleagris
AGAAAAGAAAAGAAAAGAAAAGAAAAGAAAAGAAAAGAAAAGAAAAGAAAAGAAAAGAAAAGAAAAGAAAAGAAAAGAAAAGAAAAGAAAAGAAGAAAAGAGAAAAAGCTGAAATACAAATGAATTCAATGTAAGAATGGGATGGTAGCTGAAGAAATGCCTCAGTGACTAACAGATGTGTGGTACTGTGGTAGAGCTGCTTTAAGTCTCTGAGGCTACCTTTCAAGGTAAAAAATGTCCCCGTACTAAGCATTTAATCAAGATGAATAATATATTGCCTTTTTCTTACTGTGTCCAAAATACTGTAATTTGCTTAGTAAAAGGATGGCTGAAGTCATATTACTACCTGATTCCTTTAAGTTACTTCAGAGACAGTCATTGCTGTTTTCCTGAGAGGAAAATGAACCTGCTAGTGGATTGTCAGTCATCCTGGGTTACAAGGCCACAAAGATGGAAAGTCAGGATCATATATTTTGAACCTCTGTTGCAGTGTAAGTAATTGGTGCTTTCTTCCTGTCTGGATGTTCCAATCTTACTGAGGGCAAATTTATCAGATATCTTGCCTGCCAGCTCCTCTTTGTCCCTGTATCACTCGTAGTGCCTCACACATACGTTGATGCATGATGCGCTACCCCTGGATTACAATAGAGTCAAACAGAAGTGCCAAAATAGTTTTTCTTCCTTCCTTTGAGGACAGGGAGCTACCTCTGTATTTAGTACTAATCGGAGAGGGTCAGTCAGTACCTACAGAAATTACTTTGAGCTCTTAAACTTAATTTATCATTGTAACTATTCAGATAGAAAGGAGAAATGTAACATTGAAGAGATAACCTTGTCTGTCATGTCATGTACTCTCTAGTATCTAGCATCATTCTTCCCTTTCCCTTGTGTGTTTTTTGTTTGTTTGTTTGTTTGTTTTGCCATTTGATATCTGTATTCATAGGCTGACTTACTAGCAAATTCCTAGCATGGCAGTAGAGTCTTGTCTCCCAGTATTCTCTTAAAATTCAATCTGGTGATACTGATGTACAGACAGGATCTTGTCTTATAGGCTAAGCCAATGTTTATGCTTTGGCAGGCTGTAGGATAAGAGAGTTATTCATAGACAGGTAGAGCTGGTGAGGACTGCTGTTTACTTTGGAGGATTTTGTTTTGCTTTCTTTTTAAAAATATTTCTTTTAGATAATGATTTCAATCTCATTTCCTGCCCTGTAAACATTTTATATGTTTTGGTTTTTTTTTGAGAACCCAAACCCAAAACATTGACTGAATTTTCCTCTTCCCTTACCTTAGTTAAAAATAAAAATAAGAATAAAATAAAATCTAGACTAACTAAAGCATATTCAGGAGAACAAACATAAGCAATAAGGAAAATGCTTAGAAAATTTCAAGTTTCAAGTAGCTTGGAGCAGGAGCTGGTCTCCTAGCCATTCTGAGATGCCTAGTTCACATGCTGATTGTTTATGTACTACAGATCAAAAGGTAATTTTGATTAATCCCATTGTGAGTTCATGGTAGCAGAAGGTCTTTTAATGAGGGCCCAGACTATGGAGAGCTACCTGCTTGATTTCCTAGTTAAAAAGAGTGTGAAACAAATTTGGGGTAACAGGGAGAAAACCAAGGAGTTGTTAGCTGGTGCTTTTCTTGTAATATAGAGGACTGAAGCTCATAGCAATAACTTTTTGAAGACACTTTTTTCCACATTATTTTTCACTTTTCAAGTACTGTGGGTTGCAGGATGACAATATGTAACACCCTTGACATGCATGAAAAATATTAGTCCCATGTGTCTTCTCTCAGGTACTTCCATTAGGGTACAGTAATCTTTATTTTAAGTATGAAATCGAGATAAGTGGATTAAATTCCCACTTAGATAGAGAATGTTATCTCAGTCATCTTCTACCTCTTTCTGTAAGGGTGAGTCAAAGTGACCGGCCTTCAAATTTACATATCTATACTGTGTCTATATTATCTAAATTGATACAGACTGATTTGATTGACAGAGCTGAAGACATTGTCAGAACGTTGCTTGTCTTTCTTTCTTGGCCTTAGTACTCCATGAAAGATGAGCTGTAATACAGTCCCAGTTAGATGTCCTCTTTGTTCAACCTTTAGAGTTGCCAGGACAAATACATTTAACATGGTATTTTGAAGAATACTAATGAAAGTCCATCTGTCTAACTTCAGTATCTTTTCTAGGTCAGTATCAAGAGAACAAAGAAAAACATCTCTATACAAATATTTCTGTGGAATAAGCTATAGCGTTTAAAACTCTCAAGCTAAATAAAACTTGCCACAATTTGATACAGCTAATTCATTTAGTCACAAAATCAAAGAAATGTTAAGGTTGAAAGGGACCTTTTGAGATCATCAAACCCAACTCTCTGATCAAGCAGGTTCATTTATCAGATTGTACAAGACAACGTCTAGTGAGGTTTTGAATATCTACAGAGACTCAGGATCTGTGGACAACCTGTTCCAATGTTTGATCACCCTCTCAGTAAAAAAGTGTTTTCTGGTGTTCAGATAAATTTGATGTATTTTTTCTTCTTGTCCTATCACTTATTTCCATCAAGTCTTTCTCCCTCAACTTCATTTTCTCCAGTCAGATATTTACAGACATGTTTAAGATCCCCCTGAGACTCAGTTCCATTTATCTCAGCCTTTCCTCACATGAAAGATATTCCAGACTCTTAATCATCTTCTCAGGTCTAGGGGATTATGTTGCTGTTTGTGTTTGTTTGTTTGCTTACTTCTCTAAGACATATAATCAATCATGAAACACCATCACTGGAAATGATTGTTCCCTCTGGTTCTACTAAGGCATAGAGGGATGGGATGCCATCCAGAGGGACCTAGACAGGCTTGAATCATAGAATCACAGAATCACAGAATCATAGAATCATAGAATCATAGAATCATAGAATCATAGAATCATAGAATCACAGAATAGCCTGGGTTGAAAAGGACCTCAAAGATCATCTAGTTTCAACCCCCCTGCTGTGAGCAGGGTTGCCAACCACTAGACCAGGCTGCCCAGAGCCACATCCAGCCTGGCCTTGAATGCCTCCGGGGGGGGCATCCACAACCTCCCTGGGCAACCTGTTCCAGTGTGTCACCACCATCTGTGTGAAAAAATTCCTCCTAATATCTAACCGAAACCTCCCCTGTCTCAGTTTAAAACCATTCCCCTTGTCCTATCGCTATCCAACCTTGTAAACAATCGTTCCCCCTCCTGTTTATGTGCTCCCTTCAAGTATTGGAAGGCCACAATGAGGTCTCCCTGGAGCTTTCTCTTCTCCAAAACTAAACAAGCCCAGTTCCCTCAACCTTTCCTCATAGGAGAGGTGCTCCAGCCCTCTGATCATCTTGGCTGCCCTCCTCTGAACTCTTTCCGAGAGCTCCACATCCTTCTTGTGCTGGGGGCCCCAGGCCTGGATGCAGTACTCCAGATGGGGCCTCACAAGAGCCGAGTAGAGGGAGACAATCACCTCCCTCTCCCTGCTGGCCACTCCTCTTTTAATGCAGCCCAGAACACAGTTAGCCTTTTGGGCTGCAAGAGCACACTGCTGACTCATGTCCAGCTTCTTGTCTGCCAACTTCTAGTCCGCTTACTTGAACAGTAAGCCTAGATGAACTTCATGAGGTTGAACAAATCCAAGAGTAGGGTCTTTCACACAAGTCGCAGCAAAATCCACTAACAATACAAGCTGGGGGATGAAAGGATTGAGAGCAGCCCTGCCTAAAAAGATCTGGAGATACTGGTCGTGGGAAGCTGAACATGAGCCAGCAATGTGACCTTGCAGCCCAGAAAGCCAACTGTATCCTAGGATGCATCAAAAGAAGTGTGGCCAGAAGGTCGAGGGAGGTGACCTTGCCCCTCTGCTCTGCACTGGTGAGACTGCACCTGGAGTACTGCATCCAGATGTGGAGTCCTCAGTACAGGAGAGACATGGACCTGCTGAATCGCATCCAGAGGAGGGACACAAATTGATTCAAGGGACAGAAAGCCTCTCCTATGAGAACAGGCTGAAAGAGCTGGGACTGTTCAGTCTGGGGAAGAGAAGGTTCTGAGATGACATGATAGCAGCCTTTCAGTATTTAACCATTTCTCTGCTCACTCACTTCAGAACTTCTCAGTTTTCTGTCAGCCTCCCTGGCAAAAAAAAAAAGCTGATACAGGTGTGCTCAGAGAAACTATTAGTTTTCCAGAGAGTGTTTATTTTCTTTCAGTTAAGACCTGGCAATTGATTGTACGTGTCTCAGTGAAAAAGAATCAGATGGGCTAATCTATCAGCTCGGGACTGAGAATCTCCTTCTGAGAGGAGAAAACCTCCAGACATGTCTTCACTTGTTTGCGATTATGTAAACATGCACAGTTACACAAAAGTTGAGGTTTTTCAGCTGGTTTGCTGGATGACATTTATCTACCGACTCACTGAGAAAATAACATTTTTCAGTGTAATGGGACTTTCATTTCTTTCCCCCCAGAACACAGATACTTGGTACTTTATGAATGCATTTTGAGTCAAAAATATATTTATTTAGAAGAATGGCCTTTCCACCCACAAACTATATTGCGGTACCTGCAATTGTTCTGTACATGAGTCTTAATTCATGAAATGATCTTGGTTTAAAAATACCACATGCATATAATACTCATAGTTCTAATCATGTATAGGCTTCATAATACACCTATGCACTTGTATGAGTAAATGTATTCTTGCTAAATGGAAAAAAGTGGTTGTAATCTTTAATAAATGTGTATCCAGAGTATTGGGTTCATACCTTATGGAAAACTCAGATTAAGTTAATTGCATAATTAAATTAGTTAATTTAATGAGTAAATTTTAATTATTATTAGTTCATTTACTCTGAGAGCAACTGTATCTATGCAAAACCACCTTAAAAGAAAACTAATTCTTTGGAGAAAAAAGTAAATTATGCTTTAGCTAATAGAGTTTGCCATATTGTCTCAAGCTAGGCTAAAATGCATCAAGAGACTAAGCCCAAGAGTAAATATGATTTGTGGTTTATTTTATTAGTGTTCAAAGATTATCCTGTTAGGTGGAAAATATTTGCTAGGGAAAATTGATCCTGTTAATTTATCTTTGTTTATAAAACATTAGAGATGAAGTTTAGATCATATATTAACATATCATCCACAATATGCAAGAACCAGATGCTCATGTTATGCTTTTAACTGTGATTGCTCGTTCTTAAAGCATCTTATTATGCAGTTTTACTTTCATGGAAGGTGACAATTAAACTTCAATTATAAGTTCATTCTGAATTACAAGTTCATTCTGGTTTGTCATTATTTTCTTTCTTTTAAATTAAAAGCATTTTTTTTCCATTGTAAAAAATATATATATATCGCTTTGTTAATTTGCTGTGCCATCTGTGTCATTGCAAGTGGCTCCTCTAATTTGCATTCTTTAGCGATGGAATCCGAGCCTTGCTGAAGTTAGTGGTCATTTGGTAAATCTTATTCCGTGAGTCTCTAGCGCAGGGGTACAAAGGAGATCTCCTTCAGTAACAGACGTAAGTGCACTTACATGGCATGACTGTGAGAAACTGAGAAAACTAGTCTAGGATTTCCAGTCCAGCACAATGCACTATACAGTTTCATTTCTGTTTTCATCTGCATTGCAACTGAATGCACTAAACCTAAACGGTAAACTTGAATGCACTCACACTGATAGATCAGCATTTCTGACTGTCACACATTGCAATTATTTGGGAAATGAATGTGCTTGAACAAAGCCAAGATTATTCCTACAGGTTTTATTCTAGGAGTAAAGTTGCTTCTTATGACAGGTAAGCACAACTAGGAATCAATTGGGAAAAAAAAAAAAGGCAAAAAAGGATTGACTAAATGAGTGAAAAATGACCTTTTTTTTTTTTTTTTTCCTACATATCTTTCCCTGGACAACTCCAAACCTTTAGCTCAGACTATACAAATGAGCAATTCAACCACACGAGAGCCTTTGGCAGTGAGTGCGCCTGAGATACGGCAGCAAGAACTGACACAGAAGGTATCTGTTCTGTCAAACACTGTTCCAACTTGAGAGGTTCCTGAGGCTCCAGGTTTTGCAAATGCTGCATCATCTGGCTCATGTGGCAATTGACAACACAGACCTTAAATCCTCCAATTAGAGGACAGGAAGGAACAACATGGGCAGAACTGCACAGAACTGCAGATGCACAGGGACATCTTCAACATCTGCAATGAACAGACCAGGTTGCTCAGAGCCCTGTCCAGACTCACCTTGAATGTCTCCAGGGACAGAGCTTCCACCACCTCTCGGGGCAACCTGTTCCAATGCTTCACTACCCTTACTGTAAAAAACTTTTTCCTTATATTGAGTCTAAATCTTCCCCGATAGCTGTATCAAATCAACAAATAAACTGCTTATATTTGCTATCACTGGCTCTACTCCTTTGGATCACATTGCAATTGAAAATGGCTGTGAAAGTTCACCCTATCCTGACACTCCTCTTGGGATTCTGCAAAGCCAAGAGAACTGTCTTTGTTCTCATTATGCCCTGCAACACTGTAACCACATTGATGAGTCTGGGAAAACTGGAAGAACATTAGAGCTCATATAGATATACAAATGAAATTAAATAAATTCATTTTTGTATATGTTAATTTTTTTCTCTCTGTAAGCATAATTTTTATCTCAAGAGAAAAAATAAATTAAATTTATGTTAGATAAACTTTTAGCTGTTTTATATGTTCAGAGTGATTACTTAAAAAGCCCTATGCTGTCCATTTGTGCACAAATGCACTTGAGTTGTTTTTAATTAAAAATCAACTTTAATAACTAGTTTGTGCTGTTGAAAAAAAAAATTGCTTGGAGTTTTTTTCAGTGCATTTATGTATAAACATACTACTTTATTAAAATGCATATATCAAACCTGAACTACTTTTGTCCAGTTATCCAAGATCTTTTAGACCTAGATCTTCTGATTACTCAGGTGACTAATTCCATTCAATTAAAAGGTACTGTGTATGAAAAGTATCATGGAATGAAGATTTCAGCCAGTTTCTCATCTACTTAACATACAGCACTTTCCTAGACATAAATTAATTATATAAATTTATACGATAAATTATTTATAAGATATAAATATACGTATAGGAGATAAATATAATAAATAATAGATATACATATAAATATATATGTAGTATAAAATATATATAGTATAAAATTTATACTACTATGCCTAAGAAAATGTAGCATTGCTCTGAACTGTTGAATCTGTAGCAATTAATAGAATACACAAAATCATCATCAATGTAAGTTGACGTGCACACCTGGTAGGAAAGGTCTGTAGGTCAGAAAATACCTGTCATTCTGGCAAATGTTGTATAGCCAAAAAGAAATTATCTAAAATAGCTGATCATATAAAACAGGATAGCAATCTCCTTGGCTCCTGAATTAGTTGTGGTCTCTAGGCAATGTTAAGGATTTTTGTATAGTTTCCATTCTCATTAGCCAGAAGTAAAGGAGAAAGTGTGAAATCATAAACCTTTAAGAAGCTAGCCTTTTCATTTGATACTATTTTCTTCAGTGTTATTACTTAAAATACCACATATGAAATTATGTTCCTCTGATTTAACAGCTAAGTCTCCCTAGGCTCCTACTGCATCAATCCGTCCAGTAAGAAATGTATATACTTCCTTCATAATGACTGCAAATGATTATGGATGTTGATGAAATGCTGAACTCAATCTTGATTTTCTGGATAATTTTAAAAAGCTAAAATAATTTTTGTAAGGTCAAAATATCAAATCCATATTTTCAGCTAATTAGTTCCAGGCTGTGTGCCTGTGCTATCAAAGGCATAGGGGCAATTCTCTGGCAGTTTGTCAGCTGAGCTTTACCTATGTTTAGTCTTATCAAAGTTGACAACTATCAAGACTTTCAGAATCATAGAATGGTTTGGGTTGCAAGGGACTTTTAGAGACCATCTTAAAGATCAAACCCCCTGCCATGGGCAAGGGTATCTCTCACTAGTTCTGGCTGCCTGAGGCCACATCCAACCTCACCCATGATGAGGCACTCTGAGTAAAGAATTTCCCCCTAACATCTAATCTAAATCTACTTTATTTTAGATTAAAGCTCTTACACTTCGTCCTCTCACTGCACTCCCTTATGAAATTTATTATCCTAAAAAAACTCAATATTTTTTCACTCTCCCTTTCTTTAAAAGTATTTTTATTCCCTTCTTTGTAAAATATTTCTTAAAAAAAAAAAAAGAGAGAGAAAGAAAAAAGAGAGAGAAAAAAGAAGAGGAATTATCTTGGGTTCCTTTGTCCTTTAGTTCCAAGCCACAATAGAAAGTTATTGGTTTTTTTCAGCTCTCAACAAATATTACAGCCTTTTGTGGCATATCTGAGCTGAGTGTTGATTTCTGAAGCTTTTGCCAGAAGATGTTTAATAATACTGTCACTCCCAGAGAATCCATGCCATGACAGGTTCTGACAAGGTGCAGAATATGGGACAGGTGTGAATTTACCATCTGCGCTGCCACTACAATACTCAGCCAGTGACACTAGGAATTTAAGCTAAATGAAGGGCCTTGGGAGGGAAAGTCACATCATACCTTGTTCTTGAAGCTATTTTGATACTGGGAAGCATCTCTGGCATATAAAACTGGGAGAAGACTGTATGTCTTTGTATACCCCGTGACCAGATCCAATAAAAGCTTCAGGTTTGTCTGTAGACATACAGTGTAGATATTTGATAACATATACCCACAAACGTGTGTAATCTTAGAAAACAGCAGATGAACTTTCTTATTTCATCATTACCAACTTCCAACATAGTGTCAGTTAAATATGAGCCAAATAGGTCATGGGAGAAAGGAACTGTTTATAATTAATTGGTCCTTGCCTAAGGAGAGATTTATGGCTAGAAGAAAAATGGTTGAAGCATCTAAATACTTGTGTTCTCTTCTGGCTGTGCTATTAACTCACCTTGGCAGATGTTGGTGAGTGAGAGCCAAATTCTTTGAGCAGCCTTATTTTAGGGGTTGCTATTCTTACAGTTATTTGCTTGGCCTCAGAAGCTTCAAACAAAGCACCTACGCTAAGCAAATACAGTTGAGAACTATACATAAAATGATGCCAAATACTTTTTTATCACTATAACCTACTATAGCTAATTTTGAACAGTGAACCTAGAGAAGTGAATAATTTAATATAACTGAGAGTGCTATTTTGTGACAGGGAACAGGAAAGATTTTACAGACAGGAAAACATTTGACCAAAAAATTAATTTGGGAAGAGTATACATCTATTCACTGGCAATTGCGCACTCTACTTCTTTCCCAGAGAGCTGTTACCTTCCAACAGAGGTAAATATAGCACTCTTGTACACAAGAGTAGTAAAAATTGCGGCCTACAAAAAGGGAAGCATATCCTGCATGTCAGTAAATTCTGAAAAATGAAGAACACCTGAACATCAGGAGACTTGAAATACAGAGCTCTTCTAAGTTGTTGTGTAGTTTCCTGTCCATACAATAGTTTCAAATTGGAGAAGGTAGGAAAGGGAGAATACTTTATAAACGGTGAGACCAAACCATTGCATGAAGTACCTATTTAGAGCATAGAACATAAAGTTTGAAAAGATTTCATCCCCAGAACATTCCTTGGATGCTGGTTCTGATGAAATGAATGTTTCCAGGCTTGCATTAACTTTTGTGGGTAACTCACTGTCCAGGAAACAGAATAGAATCACAGAGCAATTACATTTGGAAGGAATCTCAGGATATCATATGGTTCAATCCTCCACTCAAAATGGATGAATTCTACAGTAGATTTGGATGTTCAGATCCTTGTCCAATAGTGTTTTGAATATCTGCAAAGATGGGTATTCTACAGCATCAACTAGGGGGCATGGTTTAGTGGGGAAATATTGGTGGTAGATGGACAGCTGGACTAGATGATTTTGGAGGCCTTTTCCAACCTTGGTGACTATGTTTTTATGATTCTGTCTCTGGTTATACTGTTCCCTTGTTTGACCAATGGCATGTATGTGGTACATGTACTAATCACACCAGAAAGCCTCATAAGGATTTTCTATGGAAAGATACCACCTCAGAAAATTAATAACTGTGATTCTTTCCAAAAAGATCAGATCCTGCCTAGAGAAAATACAAATATAGATTTAGGAAGAAAAACAAAACAAAACAAAAATTACTAAAAGATGAGATTTTTCATGGTGGTTCCTACCAGTATTTTTTTTCCATGGTTGTATAGTTTACAACTCCTTTTCTGCCAGGAGACACACATTTTTTCCAAAAGTTCTAATTCTTTCCAAATATATCTGACTTCATAGAATCGTAGAATAGAATCATAGAATCACCAAGGTTGTAGAAAACCTCCAAGATCATCCAGTCCAACTGTCCACCTATCACCAATATTTCCCACTAAACCATGTCTCTCAGAACAACATCTAAATGTTTCTTGAACACCTCCAGGGTCGGTGACTCCATCACCTCCCTAGGCAGCCCGTTCCAGTGTCTGACCTCTCTTTCAGAGAAGAAGTTTTTCCTCAGATCCAACTTGAACCTCCCATGGCACAACTTGAGGCCACTCCCTCTAGTCCTGTCACTAGTTACACGGGAGAAGAGGCTGACCCCTGCCTCACCACAACCTCCATTCAAATAGTTGAAGAGAGAGATAAGTACTCCCCTGAACCTCCTCTTCTCCAGACTAAATAATCCCAGCCCTCTCAGCCACTACTCATAAAGCTTGTGCTCCAGATTCCTCACCAGCTTTGTTGCTCTTCTCTGAACATGCTCCAAGGCCTCAATGTTTTTTTTGTAGTGAAGGGCCCAAAAGTGAACGCAGTACTTAAGGTGCGGTTTCACCAGTGCTGAGTACAGAGGAATGATCACTTCCCTGCTCCTGCTGCCAGCTCTATTTCTGATACAAGCCAGAATGCCATTGGCCTTCTTGACCACCTGGGCACACTGCTGGCTCATGTTCAATCGAGCGTTGATCAATACCCCCAGGTCTATTTCCTCTACATAGTCTTCCAGCCACTCTGCCCCAAGCCTGTAGCACTGCGTGGGGTTGTGGCCAAAATGCAGGACTTGGCACTTGGTCTTGTTGACCTACATCCCATTGGCTTCAGCCCAGCTATCCAACCTGTCCAGATCCCTCTGTAGGGCCTCTCTACCCCCAGGCAGATCGACACTTCCTGACAACTTGGTGTCATCTACAAAATTTCTGAGGGTGTACTCAATCCCCTCATCCAGATAAAGATAAAGATATTGAACAGGACAGGCATAAATTCCGACCCCTGAGAAACACCACTCATGACCGGCTGCCATCTGGTTGTGACTCCATTCACCACCATTCTCTGGGCCTGGCCGTCCAGCCAGGTCCTTACCCAGCAAATGGTGTACCTGTCCAAGACACGAGCTGCCAGCTTCTCCAGAATACTGAGAGAGACAGTGTCAAAGACTTTGCTGAAGTATAGGTAGACCGTATCAACAGCCTTTCCCTCATCCACCAGATGGGTCACTCAATCATAGAAGGAGATCAGGTTGATCAAGCAGGACCTGCCCATCATGAACCCATGCTGACTTCATTGAGACCACAGCTTAAAGACTTATTTTTTCCTAGTGCATCAACTTATAACATTAGTATGATAAAAAAGAAAATGATAAGCCACTTACAGGCAGATGAACTACACTTAAGTTAGGGCTCAAGTTGGCACTGCATCAGTGACAGAGGAGTGCTCAGCCTCTGCTTTGTGGTTGCACATTGACAGCCTCGCAGTAGTCACAGTGCCACACACCAATACCAGCACTAATTCTGACGAAAATAACTTAGATGTTAGAAACAAGTCTATTGACAACTTTAAAGGGAGACCTTCTTAAAAAAAAATAAAAAGTAAGAATATATCCTCCAACAGTTCCTTGATGCCAGTTCTGACCTTAAAAATAGCTGTTAACTGTCATATGCAAACTGAACTTTTCCACATTTTTCCTTTCTACTAAAAGAACATGATTGTCTCTAAATATCACCACTATTCTGTCTTATTATATGGATTTTGATATTCTATATCACAGGATAATTTTGCTGCCACAATCCAGCAGCCTCATAAAAAGGTTGTAGACAGATTTAGACTAATACATGAACCAGTAATGTTCTGTTTCTCTTTTTAATAATTTAATAAGTATTCATTTTAAACAGTCCAGGTCTGCACAGGCCAGTTTGGCGCTAGCTTAGCCTTTGCACTGGAAAAAAAAAGGAAATGTATCCAAACATGGTGATTTGCCCTTTTACTTTTAGAAAAATATTTAATAAATTCTCCTTCTACCCACCCCTTCTTACTGCCAGTGTAAAGATTCATAAAATAATTCCAAGGAAGTATGAAGTTATATCTTTATATGTCTCTGACCTATACCTGAAGGATAGAATGTGTGAGCTTTATTCCATTTTCTCAGGTCACATGGAAGTGTTATTATTATTTTCTTAGTACAAATATAACCTACAGTATTTTCATCAATATTGGCTTCATAGAGAAAAAAGGCTGTCATTTTAGCAGTGGCTTGGAAAGTGGCATAATATCCATTAGATGTAGAGAGGAACCAAGCCAATGTTTGAATGTGTTTGATCTTTTCAATGTGCTACCCATGTCTCCATAGATTTCTGGTGAGAAATTAAGGCACAGATAGTGTATTTACTTATCTGGCTATTATCCAAGAATTGCCCTTCCAGTTGATTTATTTTCATGAGTAGTTGACTAAAGTCATCTGTTTGAAGAGACCATTTTTAATTCCTCCTGAATTTAAAAACAAATAAAAATAATAAAAAATAAAAAAGAGGTATATCTATCATCACACTGAGGCTGCAAATAAATGTAATTTCAGGGCCCATTTTCTACATTATTCTTCCATTTATACTTAATGTGAACATAAAATATGATTTTCAGTTGTACACATTGCTTAATTTTTTAAGCAGGTATTATGAAAGAATTTTTCTTTGACACCAGTAATAGACAATCTTCGTCTTTGGCTTTGTAGAAACAGTCATGGAGACACTATGAGGAGTCCCAGAATCATAATTATAGAGCTGCAATTAGATATAGTATGATGGTATCTTTGAAGCTTGCAAAGTTGCCAGGCTGATCAATTGCATGAAGGGCACAGAGTAGAGGGCTCTGGAGAGGCTCTAGTTAACTATGTGAAAGTCTTGGTATAGTCAGAGACTGATCTATCTCACAACTCATGGGTTTGCATCACAAAACCTTAACAATTGGTTGGTTAAGCAAGTAGTTTAAGTTACCATCCAGGCTCCTTTGATAAGAAAATATCATTAAAAGAAGGCCACTAATCAAAGCCTATGATATCTGAGATAGCTGGAAGGATGTGTCCCAGCTAATTGGTTTGCACAAAATTTTAGCAACCTTGCATTATGTCAGATGAATTCTAGCCTGAACATCAGTATTCCTAAATATTTTCTTCAATTTTACATAAGATTGGTAAAACCAGTACTCATTAGGAAAGAAGAAGAAGCATGGTCAATTTAGTGTTACTGCAGTGAAACGAATTGTATAAGTATCAAAATAACTTCCAGAAAAATTGCCTGATTTTAAAGGGAACAGTGTACGTTTGTTTAGAAAATTCAGTGAATATAAGACCAGGTGTACAGCTATAGTAAATCAGAATTATTAACAATTGTCAAATATATCTTCCTTTGTAACTCTTAAACATAAAGACCTGTTCACAATATTGACACTGAACGTTGATTCAAATACATATATATATACTTTGTTGACCATATATATTCTCTGTGGTGACCAGTGACAGGATGCAAGAGAATGGCATGGAGCTTCATCAGAAGAGGGTCAGGCTGGGGGTTAGGAAGAAGTACTTCAACAGAGGGTAGTGTGTGTGCAACAGGCTCCCCAGGGCAGTGGTCATGGCACTGAGCTGCCAGAGTTCAAGAAGCATTTGGACAACATTATCAAAAATATGGCTTTATTTTTTGTCTGGTCCTTGTGTGTCCCTTCCAACATGGGATATTCTCTGATTCTACATATAGATCTGTTTATTATTAAGTTGTCAGCAGGAAGAGGGAGTAAGGGAGTAGCAGGGGGAACAGGAATGCTAAGAAAAAGGGAAAAAAAGACAAAGAGCTTTAGAAAGTCTGTGTCTGACTTCTCTGGATCATTTTGAAAGCATGTAATGAGTTAAGTAATCGAGCATTCTTTCCTACCCTACAGTAAAATGCCTCTTGATGCAATTAAATGGCTCAAGATTCAGAAACCCAGACCTACCAGGCTCTTCAGCTTGTGACAGCCAGTCATGTGTGAGAAAGGTCAGTCATGTAAAAGAAATTAAATGAGTTCTGCAAAGACTTAACTGGAATTGAAGCAAAGCTCTCTAAACAGAAAAGGTGATGAAAAGTTCAATCAAAGTCAGATGCAAGGAAAGATGCTCATTAATATCCACATCATCGGGTCACAAACACCCTGCTCATCTATATGGCAAGACTGTGTGCTTAATGACGGGATCAAAAGTGATATTCATGAGAGAACAATGTACTCTATCCCTCCTCAGCACTATATGTTGCATATCCTGCTGACATCCTAAAAAGAATATGAAAATCTTCACATCTGCATGAGGACTTAATGAAAGAAAAACACATTTGTAGCAAGTCAAGTAAATAGTTCAGTATACATGGAATTAAATACAGTTACTATTTCAGTATTCAGAAATAAACAAAATGTACTTTAGGACATTTACGAATCAGAGTCATCGTAAAAATTAAAGCAAGCCCTTAGCATTAGAAAGGTGTCCTAATACTAAGCATATAAACGATCATTAAAGCACTTATCTGAAAATGCATTTCAATAACATTATATTATAATGTTATATATGTATATGGATAGATACAGATATGCTGTTCCCTCGGGCCCTGTCGCTGACACAGAGAGCAGAGCTCAGCGCTGCCCTCCACTCCCTGTAAGGAGCTGCAGCCACCATGAGGCCTCCCCTCAGCTCGTCTGCTCTGGGCTGAGCAAACCCAGGCATCTCACCCATTCCTCATTCGTCTTGCCCTCTAGAACTTCTGTGTTCTTTGTAGCCTTCCTTTGGACACTCTCTGATAACTTTATATCCCTCTTATGTGGTGGCACCCAAACCTGCATGCAGTGCTTGAAGTTGGGCCACACCAGCTCAGAGCAGAGCAGGACAGTCCCTTCCCTCACCCGGCTGGCAGTGCCGGGCCTGGTGCACTCCAGTGTAAGAACCCCCAAATCCCTTTCCATGGGGCTGCTCTCCAACTTCTCATCTCCCAATCTGTACATACATTCTGGGTTCCCCTATCCCAGGTGCAGCCTAGAGATACCCAGAGATGCAACATTTCAAAACAAAAACAAAAACAAAAACAAAAAAATGCTAGTAATATTGACTAACATATAATTTTCTTATGCAAAGTATTTAATGTCACTAGTTAAGATAATTACATAAGTACAGTAGCTGAAGGATAGGCACATCTAATAATGATTTGGATGATGATGGTGTACCCGGAGTACCTTCAACTACCATACCACAATGCAGCCAAAGAACTAGATGGTTTGGCCAGTGAAGGATTGACTCTTTAGAATGGAATCCACCCAAAAACTAAGTATAAAATTCTCTTACTTTTGGAATTTTAATAAATTTAATACAGTTCTACTTGAAAGCAATACAATAAAAATTATTTCTCGGGATCTAAAATGACTGAAGAAGTCAAGAGTTGATACTGCTTTTTCTCAAAAGGTAATTACTTTCATAAGACTGTGAAGCTGAGAAGGCATAAACATGCCTTTTGTGCAGTGTTTAATACAATGCACTGTGGGTTTTTTTATTTGTTTGCTTCATGAAATATTCCCCCCTCCCCACTCCCAAGACACAAAGGAAGCAACCTGTGAAGAATCAATTGCAGAATCATTCCTATATTACAGGTCCTTATCACTTATCATGTCCTAGTGGTGCTAATTGACATCAAGCTGAGTGCAGAAGTAATCTCAGGAGGTCTTCACTTGTTTATATGATGCTGAAGCAAGAGAAATAATAATATAATTATTCATTTCAAGAGATCTATTTCTTCTGTGTTTGCTTCGTTATTATCATTTCTTTCTTTAAAGTTCTGCTTGATTTCCTCTCTCATCATCCTGTCCCTACCTACAGCTTGATTGGATGACAAGAACATGTAATTATTTGATCACTTTTCATTTTGGTTGATTAAAAATAAAAGGAAGTATTTGCTTGGGTCAAAGGTTATTACAATGCATAATTAATTGTCCAATATCATCTTAATCAACAACTTTCCAGCTTCAGTTTCCTTGAATTTATCAAGGGAAAGAAGTGGGGTTAATCAACCATGAATGAATTGTCAGAAATGGATTTCTGTAAGGGAGCCTTCAGCCAGTTATTAGGAAAGGTGCTGAAGTGAAACAACCCTCCTCTAAAAGTGGTGGACTACACTGGTTTGCAGGAATGGACTTAAGTATTATTGAACAAAATATTTCAGTCACATGTTGCCTCTCCATCTGCTTAATGAATTGAAGTGTCAAGAAAATTTGAAGAGGCAGCCCAGGAAAACAGAAATGTAATTTAATGCAACATGAATCATTTGCCAGCCAAATATACAGTATTGATGGGATTCCAGATGAAGTGTTCAGATTATGGCTATTGTTACAGGAAATGACATTTTATTGTCTAATGATTCAGACATTTAAAGGCAGACTACTTGAAAAACAGCAACAAAAAACAGGGAAGTAAACTTGTCACAGTCTTCAAGAAGACTTAATTGGCAAAACAGTAAATCTATTTACTCTCAGAAATGTAATTTTAAGACATATCTGAATATTTAATATACTCAGGAAAACATATCGTGCATAACTTTTTCAAAAATCACGTCAAATCTGAGTCTATCTGATAAAGATGTACCATATCTGCTCTGCTATCAGTTCCTGATTTTTGTCTCATTGCCTTGAGACTCTGTGGTTCTGAATGGAGTAACTCAGTTTTACTGAATCTTGAATATTTTTACAGACTACTAAGTGGACATCCACATAGTTTTCCCATTGTTTTCCTCTTCTCAGTTTCTCTGATGCATGTATGTTATATGCAACATATACTAGCTAGCTAGTTTATGTATCTCTTTTTTTCCTCTTTTTAAAGCACACTGTGATGTCTAAGTGTTATATGATCATCTTTTATCTGTCCATTAAACAAATATTCCCTATACAATTTTCAGCTGTAGCAATGCAGAAAAAAAATGTTATCCCTATAAGATATGATGGATTTGTCTCTAATAGAAAATCTGACAAATATAGGATGCGTGTATGGTCATCTAGCATTTCCCAAGGCACAGTTTGTGACAATGAGCCTTCTCCCACAATACCCAGGCACAATTCCCAAGTCACATACAGCACAAAACTGCACAAATTGGTATACTATTGAGATGCATGGACAAGAAAGTGTGTTCTGGGGGAAAGGAGTTCTTCTCTAGTAATGAGAGCTCTGCCACACCACTTGTTTACAGTGCCAAAGACTTTTTTTGTTTGCTAATGTATGTATAAATAAAAACCAATTCATTTGGGTCCCTGAATATATTTTTATTTTTTTCAATTTAACTGTAGGTATTAGGTTTATGTGGCAATTTTTTATAGTGGAGATGTAGATTGCTGTAGGGGAGCTACCCGTGCAGGACAGAGCCAGTTACAGCTTGCTCCAACTCAGACACAACATTGGCCAAAGTTGAGCTCATTAATGATGTTGATGTTAAGTTCTGTGAACATAGTTAGGAAAGGGTAAAACATGCTCGACAGCAGCAGGGAGAGAGCCGAGTAAGAAAAACGTGTGAGAAAAAAGCCCTGCAGGCACAGAGTTCAGTGCAGAAGACCGGCAGGAGGTGCACCAGGAGTGGAGCAGAAGTTTCCTGTGGCCCAGGATAGAACTCAGATCTCAGCAGATCTCCATGTGCAGCCATGGAGAAGCCCATGGTGCAGCTCACTATCCTACATTAATTATAACAGGATAAAATGGGGGCAGGAGTAATACTTTGCAAAAAAAAACCCAATGCAACTGAGTTTCAGAATTTATGGAGGAAAAGGAAAAAAAAAGGAAAAATGACAGAAATTAATATCACTCTGATTATTCACGATGAGGTCATTTAAATATGGTCAACTGGGTGCTAACAGTGTAATTTGGAAACAAAAATACAAGAGCAGAAGCAAGATGGGAACAAAAGACTGTAGAATCATCAATCAGGTTACAGGAGTGATAGGAGTTAAAATTTGTACAGGAGTTGCAGAAATTCCCTTTGTTTTTGCAAATGAAAGTTGATACAAGACATTGAATTCATTCCAAGTGTAATCCATCTGTCAATAAATTAATGTACCTCCCATGGCTGCAGCTTAGTTTCTTACTACATTTGAGCACCTAAAATTGTTGGTTTCACACTGAAAGCATTAACGTGTTTCCCTGCATCATCTGCTTCACTGCTTCATGTAAAGGAAGAATGATGAATATCCTACTGCATTTTTATTTTTTATTTTTTAAGGTTTACTTAACTTGTGCCACATATCAGCAGATTAGGAGCATTTACAGGATCTCTCTGCCATTCAGACATTCAGGCACCACCAGAGGGTGAAGCAGCCCAACTTAAAATAAATGTCTCTTTGGAGATGCTTGTGTTCCTCAGTGGCTGAGACAAATCTCAATGGCTCTGTAAAATGACATATAACTTCTTGACAGCTAGATAGGTTGAGGTTAATAACATTCGATATGCTTGCAATGATGGCTGTATGCAGAAATCTGGATTTTCATCATTATCAAGATAGTTTCATGGCTCAGCAAGATAAACATTAGTGGCTGAGGGGAAATTTTACTTTCCAAATCTGTAATTTGGTCACCATACAAGCTACTTGTGGGTGAGAAGAGAAACAAGAAAGACTCCAGATTTTTGAGTCAAAGGGTCAAGTTCGGAGGAAAAAATAAAGGCTAAGATACTTCTGGAGAATATAAGTCTTATTGGTGAGAAAGCAGGGCAAAGCAAATTATAGATGAAAATAAGATTGGATTATATAAAGAGAGCCCGTGGATAAAAATCCTACTTCCCTCTGTACAGACAGTGAAGGTGTGAAGATTTTCTGAGTAGTTTATAGACTACTGACAAGCTTCCAGATTATCCTCAAATCACTTAATGAAGTCATTTTTTTTTTGTTCAATGTTGGGTATGATTTTGGAGTAGCAATGACATTGAAATCTCCAGGTCTGAATCCACCACATTTTCTTTGGTATCTGACTTCAGGCTGGAATACCAGCTAAGTATCATTTTCATGCATTTCTAATGCAGTCAGAAAATAAGCAAATGAATTGACAGTAATAAGATTTAACTACATCTTTAAAATTATAAACATTATTCAGTGCTGCTATAGCTGAAGACAGTCAGAAACACGGACCTTCTGTCTCTATGACTCGGTCTCTCTACATCAGTTTATCCATCTATAAAATAGAATCTTTGCCTATATGCCAGACAGGCTCATTTAATTAATATTTTAAGGTGCCAAGGGATTCTTGGATGAAAGTCATTACAATGTGAAAATATAAAAATTCTTTCTGTGTAATCCTTTGGTTTTCAAATGAACTCTGAAGGAACATTTCATGTTCAGATAAAAGTTGAATAACTGTAGAGGGTCACAAAAATCAGTATTACAGAACAATTTCCTTAGCATGATAATACCTAGCAAAGCTTCTAGAATCTTTCAATTAGCTCTTTTCCATAGAGAATACCAGTAGCTCCCTTTGAATAAAGTTATGATTCTGAGATTAATACAATTTAAATCTCAGTAGTTTTGTTCCTTTTGAGATATCTGGAGCTGATTTATTTACTTATTTACTAAATGAAAATCCATTATAATTTTAAAGTTTAAAAATTCCACCAAAATGCAAACTACATCTTTGTTTAAAATTGTACTGTTTCTTAGGACTGAATATGAAACAAAAATTGTGTGTATCAGATGAATAGTCATGGATTTACATAAAAAGAATTGCTTACTGTATAGATTTTGTTAAATCTATTATCCTATTGGATGAGTAGTTACAACACCAGGATCTCTGCTTGCAGGTGAAGGAATTTCAAATTTGGTAACTTAACAATTTTGGCCAAGGCAGAATTTCTACTCTTACCCCTATTGTATCTAGGAATCTGTCCCTGAGTGGGCCATCTTTCCTAACCTTTCTGAGGAAAGCAATTCATCTCAAAATGCCGTTATAATTTTCACTATATCATACAACTCTTAGATAAATGAAGCATTTCTAACTATTTTTTTCATTGTTATTTCTGAAATAAAGACAATTCCCCAGTAGCGTACAATAACTGAACAGGAGCTTATGGATGTTTACATAGAAGTCTACATGGGATTTTTTTCCCATGTAACTGTTTTCTTTCTTTCTTTAACATACAGTGTTTTTGTAAAATTTTCCACCAAAAACCAGTAGGTTTTTGCATGTATGCTTTTGTTGTTGTTGTTGTTGTTGTTGTTGTTGTTGTTGTGCCATATTGTGCCAGACTTCTCTATTTACTGGAAAGAATGCAGTGTACATCATAAGAGAAAAGATTCAGTTCAGAATCTACTTATTTTCAGCTGTAAGTGCACATGTCTTAAGTGTTTAGAATTTAGTTTTGAATATGTCACACTTTTAATCAAGACAATTTAAATCTGTGACCTTAGCACAGAATAATCTTTGATTCAACTAAATAAACATAACAGCTTTAGTGGTTGCTGTATAAAGTGACTCTCTTGTCCTACACCTAGTGGAGGTTTCTTGCTCATCATACAATTTAAGCTAAGTTAAAAGAAATACAAGTGGGAGTGTAAGTAATCTTTTCCTTATTTTGTTTCCTTAATTTTTATTTATTTATTTATTTAGGCAATCATCTTCATACATGTAAAATCTGGCAAATGGCTAAGGCAGTGATTCTTAAGGCAAGAAAGATATTTTATATTAGCATTTTAATGTCTAAATGGAATTCAGAATCAAATATACTCTGTGTTATCTGTAAGGAATTAGCCAAAGTAATCATTACATACACAAAACTCCAAATAAGAAAGCTTGGAAAACAGTAAGATGCTTGCTTGCTTGCGTGGTTTGGATAAATTAATAAGAAATCTTTTTATGTCCTTTATTTCATTATTATTCTTTGTCTATTCAGGCAAAAAAACAAAGGTCTTTAACAATTTAAATGTATCACTGCTACAGGAGGTCATCATCCATAACATGCAAGGAGGAAGAACTGGAGTTTGCGTCTTTCTGATGCAGCAGCATGTGGCTCTTCCACATGCTTGTCACTTGCTACTTAATAGGAATGATGTCACAAAACTAAGAGCTGCTTACCTCAAATGATAGATTCCTAAAATAGTTTAGATGATTCAGTCTTTTAAAGTGCCCTTTAACCACATGAATGGAGTGGTAGTGTAGTCGCAGTTGTCTAGGTTGCGTTGTAAACCCTTGAAAGTTTGTTGTGATGAATGCCATTCCTCACAGCAGAATGCATTCTCCCTCCACAGACAATTTTAGAACTATTAGTAGAATTCAAAAACAGAGATGTTTAATATATCACTTCATTTTTTTTTCTGTCTGCATAAATATCTACACTTAATTCCTTGAGGTAATGGGAAAGTAAAAATTTTGTCTGGATGAGGTTTGATCATAAGATCATGTGTTTGTCAAAATAGTACATATGAAATTATGTTTATATTAAGATAAAACAGTTTCCTGACTCCCTTTAACTATAGGTACTTTTTTTAGTTTATTAAAAATCCTTTGTTTTTATTGTATCATAAAACTAGAGCTAGGACACAGGAGCAGGTTTATTTCGCTTCTTGTAAGGTGTATATAGTGCAATTCAAAGACAAACGCCTGGTAATTTGGGTTTCCTGTAACATCAAAGAAGAGATGGAAGTATCTGAAGGCCACAGTTCATCTGATTTATTATAGATACCTACTTCAGCATGATATTGACTGCACTGTAAGTGTGTCTATTCCTTTTAATTAATCATGAAGGAAAGCACACACACTCAGGTCTGGTTATATATAAGGTTGGAATCTATCTTTGGTCAGTTGAATCCCACACCAGCCTTCTATGAAATATACAGCAGGATTTTTTTTTTATTTTTTTTTTTGCAATGTAAATGTAGGTAAAACAGATACCACTTAGTCAATGAATAGTATAAATGGTTTAAAAGATTTGTGATTTATAGTGTTTTCTTTCTTTTCTGACTTCTTCTAGTAAGGAAGACTTTTTTTTTTTTTTAAATTAATAGACACCATAACAAAGCATTATATTAAGCCTGAAACATTTTCCATGACAAAAGAAAACGTGACTTATATTTCTAGCTACCTTATCTACTCTGCTTTTTGCTATGTAACTTCTAGAATCTAGATATCTTGATATCTGAATAAAGATATCTTCTCCCAGACTTACATAATTAGCGATGAAAGTAAATTTTTAGTAGAGTGACAGGAACTTATGTGACTTGCCTGCCTACCTTCATTTGTAAGAGTATATCATGCCACGCCATCAGAAGCAGTATCCAGTTTCCAGCAGGAAGATGTTTGGTAAAAACCACATCAGAGTATGTGACTGAAGAGATAAGCCTGAGTTTTAGAGATACTGTAAATACATACCTTCACAGTAAGTGACTCTTTCACGAGGGAAGAGGACCAAGCATTGGTTTTGCAGGCATCCCAGGCCCTGAGTGCCAGCTAGCTCACCTCATGGATGGTGTGGTGGGGTGAGCATCTTCCTGGAACATGGAGAATGAAGCAGCACAAGTTTCATATCCCACACTGCATCACAGAGTAGTTTCAGTTTGATCTGTCTTACATATGAAGTACTGTCAAATGCATCAGGAACTGGCTGAAGGCAGAAGTACTCCCTCTGATATCTTCCATCATCATTCCAAGATTTACGGTTTGTAAAAGCTGTGTTCAGGTAATTAAACATTTTCTCCTGAAAGGGAGCCTAACTCTCCTACGTCTTTCCAGAAGACTACATGAAGAAGATACTGAAAGGGTGCTGGATACAGCAGTACCCTGCAAGCCTGAACCACAGCCTTGATCAATTCTGAGATGACCCTTGACAACTTGGACAGCTAGGTGCAGGCCTGAAAAGATGTTTGCTATATATGGAAGTATACACAGAGCTGTAAGTGGGATAGCTTTTTCTAACCCAGGTTTGCTGCTGCAGTTTGGGCTATTGTCTTTATCTACAGTAGAATAAACTCAGAACCTTTAAGAAATATAAATGTAATAGAAAAACCCAAATCAAGCTACTATTCCAGACATTCAGAACAGTTAGAGATGCGGGTAAAGCTTCTTGTTATGACTGTACAGTTTATGCTGTGATTTTTGGAATTTTTGTTTGATCTTAAATAATCTGCTCAAATTGAGGAATTGCCAGGTAGTATCTTAATTCATTGTAGAATGTTTAGATGGATAAATGAGAGCAGTTTCTAAATTAAAGGGGTATAAAAAAGGAAAAGTGAGACTGGAAAAGCTTTAACTTCTGTGGAATTGGACCTTTGTTACAGTTTCTCTGTTAGTACCTAATAAGATATTTCTTAAAAAGGATTTTTAGAGAATGAACTAAATGAACTATGTCCAAGCTGATATTCATAATACAGGAATTGTTACTTAAATAGTTATGATTTGGAGTATATTTAATGAATCTGTTGTTAGAGATACTCAGAAGAAATGAGAATTGCCTTATATCAAGCACAAGTGTAATCTAAGGCCAGGAATACTAATTTAATCTGATTTAAAATTAACACTTATTTTGGAATTCCACACAGTGATTCTTCCATGAATTCCAACAGTTTAGAAAAGTACCATGACTTAGAAAAAAAATGGCCTCAAAAGAAGTAGAGGTGAGCATAGAATTTAAACTATCGTTGTCTAAATGAATATTTACTTTTCTCAGCAACCAAAACATGAAAGATTTTTTCCATTTTGAGCTTAACAATATTTACTGTAAGTGGTTTGATTTTACTGTTGTCTGTTTCACATTGTGGAGAGTCAGAGACACTGTGGAAGAGATACAGATACCTAAATACAGACATCCAGCATTTATAATACTCAGTGTTATTTCTTCCTGATGTTTCACAGAGCTTCAGGCCTCCTAGAGGTCCTATTTCAATATTGCAATGTAGATATTTTAGATACTATAAAACGTCTCAAAATGCACTAGTTCTAGCCAACTATAACCATTTATTAGGTAACTGAAGACCATTTTGGTCCCCAGAACCTCTCTGTGCCTCCAACCAGTATCAAGGTTTATAATTATAGCTTACTTTTTCACCAAGCCTGGCAATAAGTTGCTGTTTCACATTTCCTACAAGATAAATTCTGCTCTGAAACATAATGAAAGCATGTTACAGAAAAGAGAGGAACTAAACCAGTCACTTATCATGAAATTTGTTTTACATATGGATTATGAAAAGTGGATATTCAACTGAAGCAGATGCAGAACATGCCTGTGAGATAAAGGGATACTGAGACCATACCTGATTGAAGGGGACCAAAGTGTACATATATTTTTGAGCCATAAAATTCTGGAATAGTCTTTAATATTGGTGCACCTACACAAAGATAACTACACTTCAAAACATGGGAAGGTCTTCTTGGTCATTAATGGTTATGGAATCACATTTGGGCCTTTGTCTCATGGTATGTTAGACCCTTGCTTGTTCCTGCTTTCAGCGAAGCTAGTGTAGAACAAAGCTTTTCCATGACTATATCACCTCTTAGCAGCCAAATTTATTCTGGTATAAGAACAAATTGTGACTTTTGGTAAGAAAGGAATTACCTTGTAGCAATTTGCATTTTCATCAGCAAGGAGGAGCTTCATCCTTTAACTGTATTATATATTTAAATCATTGCAGTATTATAAATAAAGGGGATTGTTTTCTATAGGTATCATTAATCTGTGATACTACTTGAAGAAATGTTATCCTGTTTTTGAATTACAAAGCCAATCAGATTTCTTTTCAATTGACAAACCCAACTACATTTAATTTAGCAGCTACTCACGTTAGAAAAATAGAGATGGTGAACAGCCGTAACATGACTATCATCAGTAATTCTTTATTTTTTTCTGAGAAAGGTGATATATGCACACACACACAATATATATATATGTGGAACAAAACTGAAAAAATTAACCGGGGAAACAAATTATTATTACTGCTTAATACTGTTATTTGTATTTCAATGACACATAAATGAAAAACTGATCAGGGCTTCATTTTACTAAGACCATTGTAAATTACTTTCAGATTAAGTAGGAAAAATGTACTGATGATGGCAGAGTTTGAATTGAGGACTACAGATTACCACTGCCCAGAACTGAACTCCTAAATAGGAATTGAGGTACGACTTTTTCTGCTTCAAGAGATATTTAATTACTTTCCCCCAGTCAAAAAAAAAAGGTCTATTTAAAAGACATATGTGAGCTCTGAGCAGTGAATATAGTTCTTGCTCAAATTATTACTCTATCAGCCAGTAATTCCTTAGGTGGCTAATTCCTCAGAGAACAGCTTCAGATGGCTTTGAGAATGAAGGGGCACAGCAATTATTTCTTTTGTGTCGGCTTTCCTTGCTGTAACTCAGGCAAGCACAACAATCTTCACTTGTGTTTCTTTACTGCTGTTTTTCTGTATTGTATTAGTGAACTGATCCCATTTAGACAAATGGGATCTCCAAAAGAACTGTTGATTTCTTAAATATATGGCCAGACCTAAGCTACTGTAATGCTAAATAGAAGGTTCAAACAACACTGAAAACCACTCTTCAGTTTAATTATTTTACATTTAATACATAGAAGCCGCATCTCTACCATCACCCCACAGGTAAAATTTTTCTATGTGCTTTGTTACTCCCAGATTCAAGGGTTGAGGCTGGTTGTACAGAAATGGGAAATGACTTAGGGCGCACACTAAACCAGAGTCAAAGCTAAATAGTGTCAGAGCTCATCTCTCTTAGTTACTGGTCAAGAGCTTCAATCTTATATCCCACTTGCAAAGGTGATACTTTGTATTTTTCATGAAAGACGGGGTGTGTCAACAGTGATAGTAATCCTAACTACTAATTTCAATCAAGTTTAACACTGTCAAAATGTCTAAAGGCATTTGGGCTATGAGGTTTTGTCCTGGGATTTGCCTATTTTTTCAGCCATATAGACTACAACGAAAACACAAATGTTCTTGCATTCATGCCTGCTCCCCTGAATTTGGGAGTGGCCTTGGTTTCAGACTACCCTGTTTCGGACATGCCTTGTGCGTTCAATCTACTGTTCCTGAGCTTAAGAGTTTGTCATAGTTTTGTGATTTTTTTGTTGTCGGTATTCCACATCGTAACATCATGTAAAGCACTAGCAGTTAAAGAGTTAATGTCCTGCAGACTGCCTTTTTTTGGGTGTTTTAGTTCTCCGAGGGGGAGGGGAAGAGCTGCGCTCCCCAGGGGTCTTTGTGTCTGGAGGGTCTGGTGAAGCCGCCTGGCAGACCAGGAATCTCTTCCTTCCTACCCAGCGGAGAAGCATGTGGTTTCCCTGCAGTTTACGGTGTAAGAATCTCAGCACTTAAGTCTCTCTGTTTTGATTTGCTGGCCTCAATCTCGATATAATATTTAGTAAATTAATGTTCCTCCTCAGATTGGTGCCGCTGTTTTGTTTTAGATCCGTCTACGATTTCCCTACCTTTTCCCTTTGTCTTCCCTAGGGCGTGGGTCCGCGGGTCCCCTGCTGCATTAGCCGCCAGACCAGTTCCGGGCGGGCCCCTAATTCACCGACACTTTTTTTTCTTTCTCCTTTCTCTTTTTTTTGCAGGTTTTCATAGTTTTCTGCTCAGTAATTCTGGGAGGACAGGAATCTGTTGCTATTTTTGCCTTATGTATGGGAAGCTGAAGTACAGAAAAAGACAAAGACAGATCTCTAAAATTATTTGTGCTTTTCAGTCCCCACTGATTTCAGTGGGTATCTGTATAAGTGTTATTCTTTATTTGTACTCATCTTTTGGCACCTGACAGGGAATGTGTTTCGACTAACTTTATCCTGCAGAAATCTTTAGCTTAGCTTCCCTGAACAGTACCCTTAAGATGATATTTCTTCCCTTTCAAAAACTGCTATGATGAATTTTCTAGAGTGTGTTTCTGAATATGTTTATTTCTCTCCATTGACTATAGAGTCAATGGCTTCACTGACTTGGTGGCTAGCAAATAATACTGTAGACCCAACTTTAAATGGTCACAGGTGATACACTAAATTTAGCTATCTAAAGTAGACATCTAATCTAAGATAATGATCCAACTTGCACAAAAAAATACTTCAGAGGCATGAGCTCCTTAGTTCTACATCACATAAATCACTTTGTAGATGTGCTACTTTTCCCCTCATCACTGATTATAATGAGATTCTAGAAATATATGTTAGAATATATCTATAGTTCATACACAATCAGAATTAAGGTAAATTAATCATGTGTGAGATAAAACAAGGCTAAAATATTCTAAGCTATTTGTAATTCCACAGCTGTGATAGGAAAACCCCTTCCTCTTTCCCTTCATTGCAAATGCAATAATTTAATCTCCATATACCAACTAGTTTATGGTTGAACTCAGAGGAACTTGTTGGGAGCCACTGTGGATTTAAGAGCTGGGCAGCTTCTTGGACATTTTAGATAATCTTCTAGCACCTCCAACCCTTTGAGACAGCAGAGATGTACTTCTCAGCTGCAGCAGTAATAGAGAGATGTTGTGGTTAAATAATTTTTAGAGAATTACTTGATCTTCATGGAGCTGAACAGTTTGTGAACCAGTATGAGAATTTTCTTCCTAGGGTAATAGCTTTAAAATGTACACATTTTGAATCCCTCCAAATGGATAGAAAATTTAATAAGTAATAATGTTTTACTTTCAATGTACTTCATGCTAAAAGTCCTAAAATTGCTGCAGTCATGATTGGCCCTTAAGATAGGATTTTATATGGAGAAAAAAAAAAAGTTGTTATTTCCATATTTCTCAGTCGTGCTATATGGCCTACTAAATGACATTATCACTCTCCACAGGCCTCACTTCATAAAATTCAAATTCACTAATAATTATTTCTGAGAATAGCATCAAAAGGCCACTGGAGCCAATGGAGGGATGTTCAGAAATTATGAGAGTAATCATTACATTTAACACACTGCTTCTGTGCTGAAAGAGATTTTCACTAAAAATGTATTCTCAGAAAATTCTCAAACTCTTCTTATGTCCTAATGCTGAAGTCCTAATGCAGTGAAATTCTCAGCAATTTTATATATCCAGGATAAAACAGAATAATCTATCTAAAGAGGTGGTTTACCTGAGTAGTAAGCCTACCTATAGCAAAATGCAGAAGATAGAACTGGGCTAAGATATTTAACCAGTTGAAGTAGATCTGCTACATATTCTCATGTAAGTTGCCCCCTGCGAATAAAAGCAATTAAGCCTTGCAGTGAAAGATATTAAACACACGTGGTCACTGGAGCTTTGTGAACTTTCCCATGAGCTAGATCTCACTTTATCATTCTGCATCTAGAGAGGGCCATCTTTAGGCCTGAATGTTCCTCCAGAGTGCCTGATAGTAGTTTAGCTACCTTCCCTCTGTTTGCAGCTACAGAAGGATGGAAACAATATCCTAAACTCTTGCTTTTGTACTGTATTTTCAATGTTATGGTCCAAATACAATTGTGGACCTGCAAAATCAATAAGTGGGCTTTGCTGTTTTCAGTGAGATGTGAAATATCTGAGAAGGGGTTCTGAGCACCCATAGCAGTTTAGTTGGCTTAAGTACCTAAACAGTCACGTGAGATGCTTTTAAGTAGCCACATCTTTTTTCCATTAATTTTCATTAGCAATTAGAAAATCCATTAGCCTCCTGCAAATACCTGTCAGTGAGTATTTCACCTGAAACAGTAGTTGTAACACCTAGTACCCATTTCTCTGTATGCTTTTGCTAATTCAAGGAATAATAACGCTTAGCAGAAGGACAAACTGAGCTCTCCCTGACTGCTCAGAGATCCCCAGAACAAGACAGGCATATATTTCCCTTTACTTCTGAGCCCTTGTTCTTGACACAAGCAGGATGACATGCTGTGAAGATATAACTTGATTCAATGATTTATTAGAAGTGAGAGTCTTACTGTGGAGTCAGAGAGGTGCTCTTAAAATCATGTTTGCTGTAAGGCTGCCTAGTTTAAACTTTGGGATTTGCATTTTTAATGCTTTTAAGTGCAATGCATATCCATATTCATGGCGTTTCAGGTTCCTGAAAGCCACTGATGAACTCTGAGAATTTATTTTTTATTTTTCTGTTTGTAGCAACATTCTACCTAATTTAAGAAATTTCTTTTAGATCTCAACATATTTGTCTAAAACTCTAGAGATGTTCTGCCCCTTGGGTAGGTTGAGGAAAGGTTGGATTAAGGCTTCTTCAGGACAGAGGGTGCATAAATCTGAAAGGAATGGCTTGGAACTGCCTGAGGTACCTGTCAGTGTGTTCTTGTGAGGGAGGGTCTAATTACTGATGTCAGTTGGTCTCCAAAATGGTTTGTATGTGGTCCAAGAAGCGAAAAGGAGGGATCTGAATCTAGACCAAACACAGCAGATGATCACTTTTATGCTTTCATATGGCAGGGCTTGGCAGCACTGCTAAAGCAGAGGGACTGTCAGTGGTTCCATTATGAAAGCCTATTTGCTTAGGGATTTATCATGTGAAGTGTTTTAATTTGCATCAGACTAGAATCTGGCACTTGGTATCCCCCCTGCTCCTCCTTTTCTTTCCCCTCCTGAGGTGATTTTTCTCATTTAATTTAAATCTGCTTGACTGCTTCATAGAAGGAGGCTATTATATTATCATCCTAGCATTGACACGGCGAGTTTGTGTTACTGTGCATCTCCGCTCTCAGGTGCCTGTACCTTCTCAAATGCACATCTACATGACATGAACGGCATGCTTTTGCACCAAAGCATTGCTTAGTGCATTTCTATGAAACACTTTTGGCTCTTCCGTATCCCAGCTTCTTTCTTCTTATCTCACACTGAAGTAACTGCTCCAGAATCACTCTATACACTGCATCTTAAAACTAATTTCCATCGTGGAAAAGGAGAAACTATTTGGGAAGTATTTGAGTTCAGTAATTGCTGAACAAACAGTTCAATTGTATCACATCATGGAAAGATAGGAAACTTTTGGACAAGTCAGAAATAAGGGTCTGGGAATAGAAGGCTTTTTAAGCCAGCTCCTGTGCAGAACAAAATAAGTTTTGGTCTGCCCTCTAAGCATTCCATGTTTTGGTGAACTTTAAGGACAGTCCTGTCCCTGTTGCTAATGTCTGCTTCAGGACATTTATTCTTGTTCTCCAAATCAAATTGTGAAATGACTAAAACATAATTTGAAGACAAATGTTCAAATGTTGAGTTATTAAAATTAGCACCTCAGCCTTATAAATCAATTTTCTGGGGGAAAGTGCAGAAGGAGGATGTTGCTTCCAATTAAGGATAGGAACTAAAATCTGAACATGCTCAATCTGGTAAATTGGATAAAAATTAAAACGTAGGTGATTATAATTAAATTAAAAAACAAACAGTCTTCTGCAGCAATGTATTTTTAATTACTTGACTTGACCTTTATGAAAATATTTCAAACTTCATAACATAGCATTTAAAGGTCTGAGTTAAATCTGTGGGAACCAGAGCAATCCTTTACATGACTAAGAGAACAGCCCAAAGACACTTCCTTCTGCCAACACACCAATGGGCATCCTAAACATTCATGCCACTTCACATCAATTCCAACACCACCGCTAGACACCCCAAAGTGAACTAAGGACAAGGTAGTAAGTTTAACTTGAAATTCATTTGGTTTTGTCAGTTTATATCAGATCGTTAATGTCATCTTCGCTGAAATTTCTCATTTAATATTAATAATCTCTGTAGTCTCACGTTAATGTATTCAGTGAGCTTCTTTGATAATTTAAGACTATTTCAGATATAAAAAAAAAAACCCAAGGCATATTTATCAATGTAAGTATAAGATTTATTGAAGGTATCATTAGAACTTCATATAGGCTCATCATCCATGCATTATTGACATTAACATTTCATTAAGGGAAGAAGATGTAATTTAATAGGAACTGCATTTTGTAAAAAATGAGATTATTTGATCTTATTTCCTGATGCTCAAGATGATTGGATGATAAATTGCAATAGTGGATTACTCTTTCCACTGGCTGGAGTTATACAATGAACAGTCTCACTTGAATATGAAATTTCTGGCCCATACTGTTTATGCACTATTTTTGTTTTTGTTTTATGTTTATTTTGGGGAAGAAAGACAGACAGGGCTGTTACTGGATTACTCTAGAATCATAGAATTCTTAAGCTGGTTCCACATAGGACCACTCAAAATTCAAACCCTGCGTGTGAGAGCATTGTCCAAATACTTCTAAGCACTTTATATATGAATACTCTCTGGAAGAACAATCAAACATACAGACAAAAATATTCTTCTAAGTGTGCACAGTATATGTCCTTGTTCTGTGTGTTTGTGGGTACACATGCAAGTATACATATATACCTATACATACATGGATACTTATATATATGGATATACGCACACACACATACACAAGTATACATAAGTGTAGCTTTTGTTCATAAGGTCTAAGGTAGATGTGCATTTTTTAAAAAAAGGGAAACTTCTGCACAGTAAATTCTACTACTAGCACCTAGTAATAGCAGTTTTTCAGAAATTATCCAGCCTCACATTAAAGGAATACTTCATTATGTGTAAAGATTTAACTGAAATTCATGTGTTTTTTTGTTTCTTAATAATTTGATTTTATTTCCCACTTCAGAAAAACTTCCTCACTCTAGGCTTTTAATTTTGCTGAGTTTCATCCAAGTCCCTGAAGTGGCGGAAGTGGTTGATACAAGAGAAACATAGGTTACAAGGGAAACAGGGAAATAAATGAATGACATGAACATAATTTGTCTCGGGTAGGTTTTTCACACCTATTCTAATTTACTCTGTATTCTAGCTGATCAGAGAAGTAAAAGAGCACAAGCCAATGCACTTGCTTATCTCAAGCTTATCCATTTCCCCAGTAGAATGGACTACTATTTTTGTGGCTGATTTCTGTTGCTGGAAACAGATTTTTTTAGAATCTTGTCCTTGTTGTGTTTCTTCCAGCAGATATTGCACCTAAGGGACTCCAACTTCTTCCCATATAACAAAATGTCTTAATCTGATGTGTTTTTAATTAAACATGTTCAGTGATAAACTTGGAGCAGACAAGATCAGAAGCTTCCAACTGTTTTGCAGCTCAGTCCACAATAGGATCTCCCCGTCAGAAAAAAAATCGTTTTTTCTTCCACTGTCAATTTTACTTTGAGTTACTCTCTTGATTGCATTGAAAGTCTGAATGTACTTTGATAGGTCTTCTGCTAGTGATGGCAGATTGAGCTCAGGTATACCTACAAGGTGTGTTTACAATATAAAAGAACATGCTGGGCTCTGTCTAACAGGCATGTACATATGTACTAATAGCAGTGAGAAAATGGCAGCCTGGATTCTTAAGTATATACTTAGTTTATGTTGAATACGCTATTGTTATGACCAATTATATTTCTAATTTGTATTGTATGTGCTATTTAATGGGAGTCTGGGTCCTACTGAGAGTTTAAAGTGTCAAAGTTTATGTCTGAAAATCAGGTCAATTCCTAAATAACTTTATTTTATCAGGTGATTTTTAGTTTTTAAGTTATTTATAATTACCACATCCACAGTTTCAAGACTGCTTAAGAACTTAAATTTACAGATGAAGAGAGTGAACTGGAGGGTGTTAGAAGTATGTTAATGGGAATTTCCACATGAGATCAAATCAATATTATCAGTGCCAATGCTATTTTACTAGTATGCAGTCCCTCAGGCCATGGGAGTGTTTTTATATAATCACTCAATTGCCAGAGTGGCACTTACATGGAAGAAACAGTTCTATCAATCTTAACTGAAGCTTTGGAATATTGTGTGAAAAATGTAACCTAATGGTTGGATGAAGTCATGAAAGTCATGCATGGATGGAGTAGTCCTTTGTACACTCAAGTCATCTGGCAGCTGCAAAGCTTGTTTCCCTGGTACATCCTACTTTCAACTCATGAACTCAAGTGTCAGTAGCAAGAAGCATCATGCACAAAACCATCAGACTAACAGAAAGATTAAATTATTTTAGTGATCCTGAACACTTTTCTCTACAGAGATGTCCTTCTGGAGCAGGTCCAGAGGAGGGCCATGAAGACAATCAGAGGGCTGGAGCACCTTCCCTACGAGGGCAGACAGAGAGAGCTGGGGCTCTTCAGCCTCGAGAAGAGAAGGCCCCAGAAGGACCTTATAGCGGCCTTCCAGTACCTGAAGGAGGCCTACAGGAAAGCTGGGGAGGGGCTTTTTATAAGGGCAGGTAGCAATGCTATGAGGGGAAATGTTTTTGAACTCGATGTGGGTAGTTTTAGACTAGATATTAGGAAGAAATTCTTTACTGTGGGGGTGGTGAGACACTGGAACAGGTTGCCCAGCGTGGTTGTGGATGTCCTCTGTCTGGAAGCATTCAAGGCCAGGCTGGATGGGGCTTTGAGCAACCTGGTCTAGAGAGAGGTGTCCCTGCCTATAGCAGGGAGATGGAACTAAATGATCTTTAAGGTCCCTTCCAACCTAAACCATTCCATTATTCTATGATTCTGTGATTACTACTCTATTTCAAGAAACAGTCACAACTGAATATTATCAAACTCTTTAAAAACATTTCATTTTTCTTTTGACCAGCCAAAGGCTACTTCTATTAAGACAGTGCCGACAAAAATATTTAGGTCAAACTCAAGGCTTGCTCGCTCTCTTGGAAAAGTTATCACTAACCAGAGACATGAGTAATAGTGAAGGTTGGGAGAACTTATTTTACTTCACTTCAGATGTATAAACACCGTTTGAATTTAAATCAAACACAAATATGCTCATGCTACACTCCAAAAGAGGCTATTAAAAAGAGCAGACAGTAAATTGCCACAGGGAAGGAAAAGATAGAGATCAAGCAGAATGTCAAACACCTACAAAGTAAGATGGTACACAGAAAAAAAAAAGAAAAAAGGTATAAGAGAATTCAAACAGGAGAAGTATTTAAGTATGTGTGAAGATTCAGGCTATAAATGGTTTAAGTTCAAATGTGGTAGAAGAATCCTCTATATGTACATAATTCTAAAAAAAACTGCCGTATATCTCAATAGATGTGTATATTTAGGACACTTATATGTGTATGCATGTATAAGAGTAGAGTCAGTCCTGTTGAGAATATATGATGACATCCATGGTTGAAAGGATTTCTTTGCATTCCAACATGTGATATATAGAAAGACTGACAGATTTTGACAGTATAATTAAAGATACCAATCTTCTCAACTAGCTTTGAGACGAAATACAAATAGAATAAAACGCAGCATCAGTTTTATTGTCTTCCACATTGCTCTGATATTCCTAAGTACCCAAAAGAAAAAAATGTGCTTGTTATTACTGAAAATAGGCAACACTATATATTCTCAAAGTTAGACTAAACATATTGTATCATAGGAAATCGTGGGTACATGTAACTGATCCTCCCTACTAAAGTCATAATTTAACATTTCCAGGAGGGTAACAAAAGTAGAAATGAAAACTGCACTGCAGAATGCTTGGTGAATATCTTATGAGTAAGGCATGCATCACTAGTGTTGTCCTATTCACTAACTTACCATTTGGATAGAGGAATAACTTTTTCATTCTTTTTTTCCTAGCACAGGTAGGTTTGGATGCAGTTACAAAATATAGGTGAGTGAAAAAACAGGTTGATCACCTGACGAAAGGGGAGTAGTAATGGTTTTAAAGCTTGGTTGAACCCTGTATTATCTGTGCAGTTCAGACTGCATGGATAATTTCCAAAGGAGAGACCACAGGTTTTGTTACATCAGTTAAGGAAAGTTATACCAGAGGAGTCTGAGAAGGAAGAATATATAAGCAGTTTGCTTCACTTTTTAAATAAAGGCCTATGTCTTGGCTAAATGAAACATGCTCTTTTCTCTGCCTTTGCACCCTACAACTGGGTTTTGTTGAAAGCTGAGAAATGGTTTTATACCTCATTTAGCCCTCTTTAGTGTTATGATAGTAGTCCTTAACAGAATAATACAAATAGTGAGATTAGGATCAGCTATTGCAGCTAAGCCTACTGCTGATTTACAGTTCAGAGTACTGTGATGAAATCTAGTTGCCTTTAGATAGGAATTAAAGACATAAGAAGTGTATTGTGTTTTTTTTTTATACAGATTATGAAATATAGTCTGATCATATAGAAATATTTTTGTGAAGCAAATGTTAGGTGACAGAAAAACTAATTTTTTTTCTACCATGTCTTTTCCTTCATTTATGGATGAGCATTTTTCTCACTGTCTAGTATCTATTATATATGAAGATGAAGGAACAACGGCAGATGGTAGAAAATAAATCACATGAAAAAAAAATCCTTAGAAGCAGTGGCAGCTGTAAGTATACTATGTAGACTCTTCTATTAGGACCATCTAAGGTGTTTTTTACTGTGATTACTTTTTGAAGTCCATCTTTTTTTCAGAGTGATTTATGACACTCAGAATAGAGCAGATAACTTGGTATCACAGGACAGCCTTCTCCTAAAACATCTCTCTCTCTAATCCAGAGCAGGATGATACATTACGTTTGAGGTTTTTTTGTTAACCCTTATAGGTTAAGTAATATTTTTCCCATGTTATCAGCTCCAAGAAGTACAGATAGGAAAATCCAAAACTGTTGCATTCTGAAGGCAAGGCACATAAGAACTACTTCAGTTAAATTACAGTCACTCTTACCTTCTGGTTTAATTCACTTGAGTCTATTCAATAGTAAACTTCTCATGCAATGCAATCTTGTAAAACAAAGGCATTGAGAACTAAATGTCAGACTGCTACTACCAGAACTTGCTAACATAATTTGTAATCTATCACCTCCAAACTCATGGAATTAGCTATAACCCCTGTCTGATAGTGGAAAGGAAGGCAACTTCTCAGATTGCCACTGAACATTCAGTTGAGCTAATCTTGACCTTCCAACTGGCTAGAAAGATTTACCAGATATAAAACTTTAAAGCGGAAAAGGAAGGTGCTGTTTGATTGGTATGGCTGCTACTGTTCTTACCATGGTACGTGACTGGTTGGCCAATGCGTTTTCTGCATGAATAGGTCACCATATAGTGCTGCTTGAGATGGTGTTTTAGTATGCAATGGCTTCACAACCATGTTTTTAATAAAGTACTAATAATTCAGAATAATTGATGAAAGGTATGCATTTGTGTTTAATTTGCAACAAACACACACACAAAGCCCACCGTGTCTTAGACAAATTAAAAGTACAATCATGAGATATTGATTCAGTCTAATCCCTCATCCTTATGCCAATAAATACTCAACCAAAAATGAAATCAAAACCTGTTGAATATAAATACTCCAGCTGTTACCAGAAGAATCTGGGTTTAGGATTTATTTTAAGGGTTGTTGAATATATTCCCTTCCAACAAAAGGATCCACATAATCTATTCATGCTCATAAATTCTTCAAACTCCACATAAAAATAATTAGATTCCCTCACTTCTCCCATAATTCCCATATAAATGTTTTTCTAATTGTGTTTGAGTCTAACTCTACTTTGATGAAAGAGAGGACCTAGGGAATATGAATAAAAGGTGTTTATGTGGGAAAGATAAATTTTTTCACCTGTGAAAGGAAGAAGCTACAGGATCTTTTGGTGCTTGGTTCTTACAGATTCGGTTTTAGGTTATCAGAAAGCAACCCAATTTTAGCAGAAGCATTCTTCCTCTAATATGGTCAGATCATACTTCTGTGAGCCTTCTGAATCAGGTTAATTATTTGTGATTACTGAAATATATCTATAAATACACAGCATATCAATGTTCATTTACTGGCACAAATGAGGAATCCAGGGTTTCTCCAGATCTTGGATTTTACTTGTCTGAAAATTTCTTATCCATTATACAGTGAGTATTTTACATTTGAAGAGGGAAAAGTGGAAAGCAGTAAATGCACATACAATTTCTCAGCTGGATCTTATGCTGCCAGCAATGCAAAGGCAGTATTGAGGGTGAGTGAACTCAAAGGGAAAATAGTCAGAAAGTCAGGGCATATTTACTGTCTATCTGTTGCATATTGACAATTATTTTGGAACACCTCCTAGATAACTAGCTGAAGTGAGAGAGAAATTATTGTTGTTTAATTCAGTCACTCCTCAGTGCCAAAACTAAATAAATTTTGACTTTGAAAAGTGATGAAATTAAACAAGGATACTTTTAGTGTTGTTTTTTTTTTGTGTGTGTTAATTTGGAGAAGAAAAATTTTAAAAACCTGGAATGAGTATTAACCCTTGCTATGGGTTTTAGAGTATCTTCATCTCCAGAAGAGCTGTAGTTTCAAATTTAGTCTCCAGTTTGACAGGTGAAATGAGCTGTTCCTCTAGTTTTACATCTGTCATTAATTCATCACTTGCCCTTATGATTCACTATCTGTGGGAAACTATGAGCAAAACTAAGCTCATGTTTGTTTTCACAGTGGCATGATTTAGCCATATTATCAGATGCCTTAATCCCACTGAGTTCAAATTAAGAACATCCGTAAATTCCTTGTCTATATGGTGAGCTCTGAAATATGTCCATTCGAACTGGCAGTTAAATCTAGATAACTTTAGTCAATAAAATAAAAAATGAAGAGCGAAAATATAAGTTGTTTTTTTTTTTCCATAAACAGTATGACCTGCGCTGCAGAAATGCTAAAACCAGTAACAAAACAAAGAAAACAAAAAGCAGATTTTTATCTACGGACAATATTGCAATACCTAGGGAAAGTGAAGTGAAACAAACCAATCTGTTCATATTACTATCATCTTATTGTTGGTGCTCATGTCAAAGGAAATTGAACAATTGCAAAAAATACTCAGAAAATAGTCATTTTACACCAGATTTTTATTATTAAAAAAAGGGGGCGGCTATTTTAATGTATTCATATCATGAGTCAATGTCGTCCTCTTACATATTCTTTAATGCTTGTAGGCCTACAAGTTTCCCTCTCTCATACTACAGATCATTAAGCACCCTCTGTTTTTCATATCTAGGTTATGCAGGTCCATGAGCAGTAACCTTAGGATTTTTAGCTACCCTTACCCTTAGGATTTTTCCTGTTTTTCATGCATCGTGCTTCTACCTCATAGAGTTTTCAGGTCCAGCAACAAAAGCATATTCCAGTTGATTGGCTCATCTCAGCAGAAGGCACTGCTGCTGCCAAGAGCAACTGAAAGCTATTGTAGATGATTTCTTGGGACCTGGGAATAATTCACTTTGCCTAAAAAGACACAAGCTAATTTTGAAAGAAATCCTCTTGCTGTCACCTGCTGTAACACATTCAATTTAGATAAATTCTTGAACTGGGATTCTTTATGCATAATATGTGCTGTTAAGCAAACAGAAGCTCAACCACGACTTCAAGAGTGTCCAAATCATTGCTTAGGTTTAGCTCCTTGTCTCTCCAATTTCTTATCTAAACTATTGCAAACAAAGGCAGAATTGGAAGATTAAAAAATTTCAAGTGACTACTGAAGTTCAAAGAGTGCTTGTATTTTAATAACAAGAACTGTACATGTTCCATGGAAGTATTAGCCAGTTGATCTATATGTTAATTAGACTTCCATTTGAAAAGGGAAGTGATTCAAGTGCTTTCATCTCATTTCCAACACAAGCAACCATGCTGAGTACATTAAGAAGTATCATTCCTGCATGCTATGAAGTCAGCTAAGTCCCTTATTAGGCATTAAAGGAGAAAGAAAGAAACCTAGCTGACAGTCAATTTTATGGCAGAATGATTTTCAAATAGAGAACAATTGGTTCAGAAAAAAAATTCCCCATAGGGGAAAAAATATTTGAAAAAAATCCTCCAGATTTTATTTTGAAACTTTGTGATTATGTTTTCCTTTTCTATGACCTACCTGGAAAAGAAAAAGGAAGAAAATAAAATATGATTTCCAAGGATCCTTCATGTGAGGAATTAAGGGACTGGCAGTAGGCTGGGTACAGGTAGGGAGGCTGAGAATTGCAAGACAGAGAAGGCAGGTGACCAGCATCTGGCTCCCTGCCTGAAAGATTCTCATCGGAATCAATTTCTGCCTTCTGGCAGAAAATGAAATTGACAAAAGGTCAGAAGGTGAAATTGACAGGAGTGTTCAGTTGGCAGGAAGTTGACAAGTTACAAAAATAACTCCTTAGTCCTTTCCCAAAAAAATTTTCTCAAAGCATTTTCATTCTGGAAAAATAATAATAATAAAGTCTTCTCACAACAGTTTAATTTCTAATTCCAAAATATTGATAGTTTCTAAGGATAAAAATGATTTTCCTGTTCAGATGTGGACTGAAGTCCTCAGCCTTCAGCACTGTTGCAATGTCAGCCTAGAAAATAATTCTCAGAAATGGAGGGGAAAGCAGAGACTCAGGAGATAAAAATACAGCCAAGGATTGCTTCATCCAAATAAAAAAAGTGGCACTAGAGAAATTCTGTTCAAAAATGCTCTTAAAGTGAGAGTCTTCCGGTAAGATATTAGTATCGGTGTGTTAAAACAACCTAGACTACATTTTAAGGGTAAAATATAGCTCCATGTGAATTCTGTTAAAGCTGGAATCATACTCCATACAGGCAGGACTTGAAATCTTTAATTACATATTTGCAACACTTTTTATCAAGAGTTCTGTGCCATAATCCAAGATGAAGAGCATTTAATTTTGTCCTGTAATAATCTTAGCCAGTAAATTGAGTTAATAAAGATTCTGTCTTTTCTTGATTAACAACATACAAGAACACTTTGGAGAATAAACATGACTATTATGAATTTACCACTCAAAAAGAAACATTTTCAAATTTAAAAATGGGAGATGATACGGCTATCAAGTAGCTGTAAAAGAAGAACACCAACAGCACTTTGTATGGAAGTCATAAAACATACTTCTTTCTACAGTTGGGAGTTCAGAACAAACCTGGAAATGAAGCTGTGTGCAAATGAAGATTTAAAAATATTAGTTATGGATTGTTATTTTCCTGACATTGTAAAGTTTTGGTTGGGAAAATATTTGACATTATTTCTCATACTCAGTTCTGATTTTCTTTGCTAGGTGCTGACTGAACTTTTCATAACATTTTTTCCACTGATATAAATGTGTATTACCCAGCAATGTAGTTCAGAAGAGTTATTGTAGGAGTGTGACTGATGACATATTATCTATGAAAACAAAGAACCAGATAACTTCTCTCATTATAATACATTCATATAATCTCACAGAACATAATGAAATCAATCCTCTCAGCATTCGTGAGGCTGCACCTGGAGTGCTGCGTCCAGTTCTGGGCTCCCAGTACAAGAGAGACCTGGATATGCTGGAAAGAGTCCAGCAGAGGGCCACCAAGATGGCTACATGGCAGAAGCACCTCTCTAATGAGGAAAGTCTGAGAGAGCTAGGGCTGTTCATCCCAGAGAAGAGGAGGCTCAGGAGGGGTCTTATCAGTATTTCAAGGGAGGGTACAAGAAGAAAGCCAGGCTCTTTTGAGTTGCACTCAGTGCCAGCACAAGAGGCAATGGACACAAGCTAGAACATGTCTGAATATGGACTTTTTTATTGTGCAGATAATGGAGCACTGTCAAGGTTTCCCAGAGAGAGTTTGTGGAAATCTTCAAAAGCAGCCTGGATGTAGTCTTGGGTGTCTCTGCTTTGGCTGGGGTGGCATGGTGGTTTTACTGTCACAGGAAACACAGGCCCAGTTTAGGGAGATTAATGTAATTTATTGCCTATTTATAACAGACCAGAGCAGGGACAACAAAAGCAAACTAGAAACACTTTACCCGATCCACCCTCCTCTATCTCCTCCCTCTGTGGGGTGCAGGGGATCGGGGAATGGGGGGCTGCAGTCAGCCCATAACGCTTCGTCTCTGCCACTCCTTCATGGTTCTTCTCTGCCCCTGCTCCACCATGGGCTGCAGGAAACTTCTGCTCCACTCCTGGAGCACCTCCTGTCATCCTGCACTGACCTTGATGCCTGCAGGGCTGTTTCTCTTTCATTTCTCACTTCTCTCTCCCAGCTGCTGTTGTGAAGCAGTTTCTTCTTTCTTAAATCTGTTCTCCTAGAGCACACCAAGTGTCACTCATGGCTCAGCTCTGCCCAGCAGCGGGTCCCTTTTGGAACGGCTGGAGCTGGCTCTGATCTGACATGGGGCAATGCTGGGCTCTGCTCACAGAGGCCTTGCCTGCAAGATCCCTCTCCCAGAGCCTTGCCACATGATATAGGGGTTTGGACCAAATAACCTCTGAAAATGCTTTCCAACCTAAATCATTCTGTGATCTGTAATGAAGCTGAGATAATTTAGGTAGGTAACAATATCACCCCCTTAGATTACATTTACTCATATTGCTTTTATATATATATATTTATTCAAAGAAAAGAAAAGATAGCAAGAAAGAAAATTCAAATTTTTAATTTCTGTGTGTCTTATTGAGAGGTATTCCCCCAGTTTCTTCTTTTCTCTGTGGACAAAGTACTCTTTAAGCTGTTACTTCTCTTTGAGGTCATTCACGGTGAGTTTAATCATTGTCTCCAAATGATCAATTACATCATCATATTATTTTTACCTTGAATATCTACGTCTTCCCCAGATTGTTTAATCAGACAAGTGTACTGCAAACCGACACCAAGGAATGTTGCAGCAAATGCTTGAAGCTATCCTTCCACATTCCCTGAGAATACGCAGTAATTTCCTACTGTATCAGAGTCAGGAGAAAACTTTTCTTTGGGCTGACTTTCAAACAGGTCTCTTAGGGTTGTACTAGTATTCTCTTTTTGTATCACTATATTTAGAGAACAGGAGGAAAGTTCCCTGAAACTTACAGAAAGGGAAATTGCAAATATGTGGCTGCAATTGTCATCAGCTGTACTAGGGTACACCAGGGTACTAGAGAGAGATCTGCCCCATAAGCAGCAATCACACAGCAATAAGACTACTCCCTTCACTCATCAGTTCATGACTGCACTCTGTTAACAGTACAAAGAGTACAAGGCTCTGATATGGAAAAAGGGAGAAAAATGTCTTTGAATTTTTCCTTTGGTGCTGTGTCAGATCTTCTTTCCACTTTAGAAACTGTAATAAGAAGTGTGAAGGTATTAACCCTGAGCATTATAGAATCACAGAATATCCAGGGTTGGAAGGGACCCACAAGGATCACTGAGTCCAGCTCCTGGCTCCACACAGGACCACCCAAAATTCAAACCCCACATTTGAGAGCATTGTCCAAATGCTGCTTAAACTCAGGCAGCTTGGGGCCATGCCCACTGCCCTGGGAAGCCTCTGGTGCAGACCCTTTCCCTAACCCCCAGCTGCCCCTCCCCTGACACAGCTCCATGCCGTTCCCTCGGGCCCTGTCGCTGTCACAGAGAGCAGAGCTCAGCGCTGCCCCTCCGCTCCCTGTGAGGAGCTGCAGCCACCATGAGGCCTCCCCTCAGTCTGCTCTGCTCTGGGCTGAACAAACCAAGGAACATCCTCAAACATCTTGCCCTCCAGACCTTTCACATTCTTTGTAGCCCTACTTTAGCTCCCTAATTTATTTATGTCCTTCTTAAAATGCGACACAGAAAACTTCACCCAGTGCTCAAGGGGAAGCCACAGAGCACAGAGCAGAGGAGACAATCCCTTCCCTCACCTGGCTGTGCTGAGACTGATGCACCCCAGGATACAGTTGGCCCTTTTGGCTGCCAGGCAAAATGCTGATAAGTGGTCATCTTATCATCCACTGTATCAGAATGTGTTATCTTCTATTTGATGTCCAACTGTGAAGACAAGATGCAGTACCACATTTACACTTAAAATAGCAGCTTTTTATAGCACTCATCTGCACAAACGACTGCCTCATCGGTTTCCCTTGTGATACCACTCTAGACATAAAATCTATCGCCACTGTGTGCTCCAGTGATGACCTCACCAATAGAAATAGCACGTCAAAAACATTCAATATAAACTTACTACTGGCATATCGCTGACCTTAATCAAACGAAGTATGAGAAAGAACATTTACATCTGGAGTCATCCCAATGCCACTGAGTAATAGTTCAGCTAAATTTTTATGTATGTTCTCTCATTCTGAGTACCTTTTGAATCTATCACTTATACTACTACCTATGCTTATCACTTATACTATTTTAAATCGATGACATAAGGCCAGTAGTTACCCATGTTAGATGCTCCAAGAGAACAAATAAGAAGAGAAGGGATGCTTTATATGTACAGCTTCCATTATTTCTTAGGATGATCATATGCTTGATTGTTGAAAAATCTTTGTTTGTATCTTTCGATTTTGTTATTTACATTCTGTACTCCTAGTGTGAAGTTTCAGTCTTTGATCAAAGTCCCCAGATTGCTTACTTTCTGGGTTTAGTGTCATACTGAAGACTCCTGGGGAACCTGTTAAGGTCTTCTTAAGTTCAACAATAATCAGCCAGATAAGCAGTAGCTGCAGAATCCCTAAAAGGTCTGCCAGCAGATTTTAGCCCTCCTCTGGGAGGCAATTACTCTGTCATCATTTGAAGAGAATGACCTATCTGCTTCTGGCAGGCGTTTCAGTTCCAGGCATGAAGTCTGATTTTGAACTTGCTGCACATCCCCTGTGTGATGGATGCCCTGGTAACCAGTGCTGTAGTGCACTAAGCTATCACATGCCTGCCAAGACTCAACCTTTAAACAGGAGAACCAGGATGAAAAATGCCTTTGTCTTTTCTAATTTGGATCAACATGTTTGCTTTCTTCATCAGAATCTGTTTTGTTTCATTGTTTGGGGTTGACACCAGCACATTTGCTGAGAAGGTAAACAATTTGTTCAAAGTTTCTCCATTACCTGATGCTTTCCACTTCACGTCTATCACCTGAGAAAGAAAGCAACTAATAAACTCTCCCATCTTGATCAAGCAAGCTTAGTATCTTTTGCTTAGAAGTAAGGCTTTCCTTGCCTTCTGATCAAGTCCAGTAGCTTCTATTATCCTTTTTGCCATCTTACACTCTAATCTCTGCCTCCTGATCAAAGGGGACACTGACAGGTTGTTAACAAACTCCTATACATTGTTTCTGGATATTTCCCAGCAGAAAGTGGCTGTCCAATTGGCTCATTTGGAGAAAAGGCCATTCTTCTGCAAAATGTCGTCAGGTAGTAATCTATGCAAATACTCCTAATTCATTGTAATATAAAGGAAACTTTTTTTGCCTCCTTACCTTTACCTGATAGTTGACATTTTTTTTTCGTATGTTCCAAGACCTTGTGACTGTATGCAACATCTGAATTGGAGGGGAGAAAGTGAGGATGAAAGCAGAGAAGACCAACTTTTTTGAATTGAGCTATTTATCTCATAGAATTCACAATGAACTACTGAGTCACCAGTGTAAGTCAAGTCCAGACTGGCTATTTGAGACCAAGGTTTTCCTAGTCTCTAGGCATGACTCTGGTAGTTGAAGGGTTCTCAGTCCTTTCTTCGGAGCATAAAGGACCTGTGCCTGGAGAGCTATAATCACATACATCAGTACAGGTTGAGACATGACCTGCTGGAGAGGAGCTCTGCAGAGAAGGACCTGGGTGTTCTGGTGAACAACAGATTGGGCATGAGCCAGCAGTGTGCCCTTGTGGCCAAGAAGGTCATTGGCATTCTGGGGTGCATTAAAAAGAGCGTGGCCAACAGATTGAGGGAAGTAATCCTTCTCCTCTACTCTGCCCTGCTGAGGCCACATATAGAATACTGTGTCCAGTTCTGGGCTCCCCAGTTCCAAAAAGACAGGGATCTCCTAGAAGCAGTCCAGTGGAGAGCCACAAAGATGATTTATGTTTTCATTTATTTATTTTACATTTTTAAAAAGATATTTTTCAGTTCTTTGGTGGTTCCAAGAAGTTCTAGCAAGAAGAAGTAGATACAATGATTCTGTCTGCCTTGATTAAAGTACTAATGACTCTTTCATGATCAGGAACAAAGATGGATGGAGGGAGGCATTTGTTTTACAAACACAGGCAATTTCTTTCTTAACAAGGTGGTTGACAGAAAAGGTATAACACGCTTCTCCATTACAGAAGGATGCTGAAGCCTAGAGAGCAATTTACTTCTGTGCAATGACAGTCATTCTTTTCTTAATGGGCACCTTGGTGTTTCTGATTTCAAAAGCGAGGTTTCCTCAGTAGTAGAATGGCTGTTTTTCTGGGTTTATGACACAGATCAAATTCTGTGCTTTTCAATTCAGTATACCTAAGATGAAAATATTCATAAAATTTTAACTGTATTTGTATTACAGAGTCTGTATGGGCACACAGTCATTTTGCATATGGAGACTCCTGCAGAAAAATATTTCTGGGGCTAAGCTCCGGGATACGTTTGATATATGTACACTTATATCTATCTGTATATACATATCTTCATATATACACTCAGACATACATGCAGTGTTTGTGGCACTAAGTCTCTGTGTGCATACAAATATACAAAAAGATAGGTTTGTCACAGCTTGAATGAGCTGTGCATGAGTAGACCCCAAGGAGAATTAATTATTGTAGGATAAATGAGAGAAAAATAAAGGTCCTCTGTATGCAATTCAAAGATTGACATGGATCCCAAAGGTATGGTCCATGTTACCCATTCACTCAGTTGCCTTCAGTTCAGCTGTACTGCAGTTTGGTGTCTGCAGGATAACCATACTCTGCTCTTTGATGGTTATTTGAAATAATGCTTCTCTTACTTTGGAACTTTACCTGATTAGGTGGGGAACAGCATGGTACTTAGCGTGGAACTGTGCATCACATTAATGAGGACATAATGTACCATAGAATTTCATTTAAAAAAAGAAAAACAGCACACAATTGGAGCAGGAAAAAGAATCCTCAAAGCCCACCATGACACCCCACATCTCACCACTCATTAAAATATGACTTAACACAAAGTTATTTGCTGTATTCTGCTCTACTGAATTCTATTTCAAGATTCAGTAACACTATAATCACTATGAAATATCCAACAATGAATTGCAAGATAGCAACCTTTCCTCTTTAATTTCTTTTCTGCCTTTTTCTGATGGTTGCTTGAACCAGCAATACCTGTGTTCCTTATTCCACTTCATGAGATTTATTCATTGCATCTTGAGGACAATTGGTCAAGAGGAATGTTTTAATATAATTGATTATGCAGGGTTATGGGTCTGCCTGGCCTTTTCAAAATGTGGTAGATTCTAATTGACTGTATAATTGGTAATTCCTGTTTATAGTGATTCTATATAAGAATACATTTAGACTGACAATAAGAAGAAGAAAACATGAAGAAGAAAATTGGAAGCAATTTGTTGAATAAGCCAAGGGTGTCTGGCACAGACTGAAGGTATGTCTTCCTCTTTAAAAAAAAAAAAATGGTTGCCCAGCGTCTGTCATTCACGGAGTCACAGAATCACAGAATTGTTAGGATTGGAAGGAACCTGTGGAGATCATCAAGTCCAACCCTTATGTTAAAGCAGGTTCCCTACAAAAGGTCTCACAGGTAGGCATCCAGATGAATCTTGAATATCTCCATAGAAAGAGATTCCACAGCCTCTCTGGGCAGCCTGTTTCAGTGCTTCATCATTCTGATAGTGAAGAAGTTCTCCTTTGCATTAGTATGGAACTTCCTGTGTTCCAGTTTCTGCCCAGTGCCTCTTGTTCTACTGTTGCTCACCACTGAAAAGAATCCACCCCCATCAACTTGACTCCTGTACTTCAGATGTTTATAAATAGTGATGGGATCCCCTCTCAGCCTTCTTTTCTCCAGACTGAAGAGTCCCAGGTCTCTCAGCTTTTCCTCATATGGGAGATGCTCCAGGCACTTTATCATCTTTGTGGCCCTTCTGCTGGACTCCTTCTAGGAGATCCCTGTCTTTTTTATGCTGGGGAGCCCAGAACTGGACACAGTACTCCTTAGATGTGGCCTCAGCAGGGCAGAGTAGAGCGGAGGATCACGTCCCTTGACCTGCTGGCCAAGTTTTTTTAGCACATCCTGGGATATCATTGGCCTTCTTGGCCCCAAGGGCACACTTCCAGCTCATGGCCAACCTGTTATCCTCCGGAACACCCAGGTCCTTGTCTGCAGAGCTAATGTATTCGCACTGAATATTGAATATTGTTGAAAGAAAATACAAATTTCAGTCTATTTCCCTAATTCCAGATATTGCAGTACATTCCTATTTTAAAGGCTACTTTGACTCATGATTTAATTCATTAAACTAATATTTATTAACCTAATGTCCATTATGTTAAACAGAAGCAAGTAAACAAACCAGGTTTCATTTAGAAACAGATGAGTTTGAGAAACTTCGTAATATCACTTCTGACACTATTTGATCCCAACTGATCAGGATTAGATTGTTTCAATAAAAACATTACAATTTCTTCCACTATTTAACTTCAAATGCTGTGTTTCCCTAGCTTCACATTTATTTATTTATTTATTGCTCCTAAATACTATATATTCAGGAGTATTGGTAGCTTTTTTTTTTCCTTTTTTTTTCCAATGTATTTGTTCATTTGATAATATTATTTGTATAAAATTTGGAACAATGTTCTCCTTTTATGATCTCAAGCAAATAACTGCATGGAATCAGATCCTCCGCCCTAAGAGCTCAGAAGAAAGTTGTAGTAATTTTCATCTGACCCAATATCATGCACTGTTATGACCTACATTCTGTGTTTTTGAGTTACAGAGTGGACTGGGTATTTGAATAAAACAAAACTAATAGAAATGCTCTGATAATAAATTTGAATATTTATTGTAATAACAATTACAGGCATATTTAAAGAATTCATAGCGATAATGCCATGCTGAATATAAAATACTGTCTCAAAATTGAGAGAAGATCGGTCCAGGTATGTGAGTCATATTTATAACATGTGTATGTTAAGTATATTATTTACATCTTGCCTACTGCAGCTATGTTATTGCTAGAACAGATCATGATTTATCCCTCAGCTGTGTTCCTTTTACCTACATTAACAGACTCTCTCCTTGATTCAGTGAGTAGACCTGATATTATTAAAGCCAGACTTCAGTTAGTCATTGCCTTCTCAATTAGATCAAACCGTCAGAGTAGGCTGATCAAGATTCTGGGGTAATTTGTCAAAAATTAACATTGTGGCAGTGTTTCCAGACAGCTTTTCCTGAATTTTATTAACAAAGGGAGTGCCACTTTCTGAGAATAGCTTTTACTGGGGTGTTTAATAAACGTTGACAAGGCTCTTTCTCTTCTGGTTGAGCTGGAATACTGCTTGGCAACTCCAAAGGAGTCTTAAAAGACGGAAAACACTTACACAGGAAAGTGATGTTTCAAGATATGAAAGAGATGCAGAAAATGCCCACTAGATGCTAGATAAGAAAGAGTATGCTTCTTGGGTAGATAGGCAACTCTTAAAGTCATAATTTCTGCATTGACAAAAATATAAAGTATTTTGGGGGTATTTACCTTATTTGACTTTTATTTTGAAGAATGCTTTTTCTCTTTTATTTACTTTTATTTATTTACTGCCCCTATATTGACCAGCATCTCAAAGGGGAGGGGGGGGGGGAGAAGAAAAAAAAAGGAAGAAATTTCTATATGATTCCCTAAGAATGAAGAGAAGTAAGGAAATAATAGAAAGAAGATAGTGGAAGATATGGCCAAGTATGCAGGTGAGGTAACATCTCTATCTTATCAAATTCAGTCCCAATTTCACAAGCAAACAGAACAACAACAAAGCTCTTCCCCTCTCTCTCAACGTATAAATCTCATTATAGATTGATGCTGGCATGAACAGTTATCCTTGTCAAGGCTGGCAAGGGAGCTGGACTCCTATGCTAGCTCTGCCAACCCTATTCTCTGATTCTGTGGCCAGCTGGCATACAGTATCTTCTGATAACGCTATAAATTATCTCAGTCTCCAAAACCACATGGCTATATGGAATTTGTTTTCTGGGAATTACTCTTGGCCTGTGTGTATACCCAAATCATACCCACCACGTCTGGGGAACCTGCTAGATGGCACAGTTCAAGACCATCACATTAATTGTATGAACAATTATGTTTCCTTATCTAAAACAATTCCTTGGCACTATCTGACAAACTAATTTTACTAGCACTTATTTTGGTGTCAAGAGCCACTGTATGTGAACACTGTTTTTGTACTGAATTGAGTTAAATTACTACCAGAATCATAGAAATCCAACTAGCGTTTTTTATGGAGATATTTTGTGTTTTAACTCAGATCTCTTTTGGATGCTAATAGAATGAAGTACAGATTTCCTTGTCTTTATGAGCACGTCTTATCCTTATGAAATATTGCTGCATTCACAGGAAAATCAGAGAAAATACTCAGGGAAAAGATACTAGGAAGTGTGAGGAAGAGCAGCTGAATTTGCAAGCCAATAAGAAATGACACCAACATTCTTGTACTAGTTTCTTATATAATCTTAGCATTAGTAAACTCTTTGAAATAGGAATTGCATTTCTCTCTGTCCTCTACAAAAGAAAAACATTAACATGATAGCATAGTATCACCTCCAACAGCTTGACAATTACAAGATTAATGGCATACTTTTCCTATCAATACATCTACTCTAGCAAGAATGATATAACTAAATCCTCTTTAAGGATATCCTAATTTCTAGTGGCTTTACACAGTCAACCAAGGTTTATTTAATTTTTAGTCAAATCGGTGAAAGCAGAGTTTGTCAATAAGTTATATATATGTATATTTTATATATATTTATCTATACGGTATAGGAACTGTTAGGTCACAGCCTGACCAGTGATTGAGCACCTGGTGAAGGGGCATAGCTACCCCTGGGAACACAGGTGGAAGCAATTCACCTGTAATGGGAAGAGGTGGACTCCTTGGAAAGGAGTAACTGATTCCTTCTTTATTAACAGATTGTGACCATTACCTTTCTTGGGTTTAAAGCAACTATATCTGCTGCTGCCTATCTTTACAGTGGGTAACCAGTGACAGAGTTTCAGGGCATCTTCTTGTGTGTGGCAATTAGGATGCCTGATGCACTTTGACCCATGCCAATCTGCACTCTCAGGATATGGTTTGGGGTAGGGGAGAAGTGGTGGTATGTACTATTCCCAGTAGGCAGCTCGTATGTGGGCACTGTGTTTTGAGGACTAAAAGTTTAACAATATGGATATGGTACATTCTGTACTGACAGATGTTGCTGTATGATTTCAGTGTGTTTAATTTAGTCACAGAGATATGGAGCATTCAAATAGCAAAAGTGCAAGTAATATTCCATAAATATTTTATCTAGAAAGAGTGATCAATTTTAAACAGGGAATACTTATTCTTAATTCACTAGGAATAAACATTTTTGCAGTGCTGATTATTTATCCTGAGAGCAGGCACCTTATCAGGCTGCTGTAATTAAGATTTGCATCATTAGCTAATAGCACACTAGGAGGCAAACCTAGCACTTCTAGTTCCACCAAAGTATCAGTTAGCTAAGCAGAACAGGAGCCCTTTTAGCATGACTCTATTTAGAATTAGATTTGAACCCATGTGTGTCAATCTGTCATACAACAGCTTAGCCATTGTGCCACTGACAGGCGTAAGGGACACATTCTTCAGATAATGAAAAAAGGATGTAATTTCTTCTTAAAAAATATTTGAAAACTGAAAAAAAATAACAAAAATAATATCTGTGGGGACAGCTATAGCCATAAGCCCAAGATGCAAAATTCTTCACAATACTAATGGATGTTCAGCACATAATGGATTGATTACCGCTTAAGCTTGTGCTATCATCATGTGCTATGGCACAAAGTTAGCAACTGAAGGACTCAGATGGAACACAAGGTGTTTCAGCCAGCCAGCTGGGAGATGAAGGGAATACACAATTATTATTACAGCTTTTGACTCTATTGGACTTGAGCTGCCCATAAATAAAGATATCTGGAAAAAAAAAAGCACTTTGATTCCACAAGTGCTCTACTGGACTCTTCTTTATTGTCATCTATACAAACCTGTGCATTTCTCAGGAAATCAGCTCATCCCTCTCAAAAGCATGATTTATATTTCCTTGTTAATACCCTTTCATCTGCATAGATGGAACACATAGAGTCCCTAAAACAATGACATGAGGTGGTATTTCATAAGCAAGGTGTCCACAGAGCTTTGCTGGAGTTATTTAGAAAATGACACTGAAAGGGGTATTTAGAAAGACATGACAAACCTAAGCACATTGCAATTGTTCATATTTATTTTGGCTCTTGAATGCAGCAACTACTTAGCTGTGAGAAGGGGCTGATGGAGAGATTTGCATGGGTATAACACTGCACAATACAATGTAGATAGGAGATTTACACACTGGAAGCCTAGATAAGCTTAAGCCACAGAGATTGAATTACTAGTGGCATTTTGCAAGAGACTTACAAAGCTTTAAGCATGGATATTTTTCCACTTAAATATTACAAAAATAGACATATAAAAATAACTAGGACAGACTGGAAACAAACAGGAACATTGTTTTCAAGTTTACAGAGATTGAAACACACCTCCATATACTGAGGTATTTGTAGTCCTCAATTAGGAAAACAGATATAAGCCCACAACTGAATATATGCAGGGTTAACTGTAAGCAAAATCAGAGGCTATTAAAAGCCAAAGTCTTTGAGCATTGGCTGTATGTTTCACATTATTTCTTAGATCTCCTATGCAGCAAGCTATTCTCATTAATCCATAGACTGATGCTATGTGGAGTGCGAAAGATATTCACCTTTCATGGAATCACAGATCACAGGCTAAGATTGAAAAGGACCTCTGTTCAGGTAGGGATATCTAGAGCAGGTTGCCCATGGCCATGTCCAGACAGCTTTTGAAGATCTCCAAGGAGACTCTACAACTTGTCTGAGCAATCTGCATCAGTGTTCCATCACCCACACAGTAAAGAAATGCTTCCTGATGCTCAGACAGAACCTCATGTGCTCCAGTTTGTGCCCTTTGCCTCTGTTCTGTTGCTAAGCACCACGCAAAAGAACCTGGCTCCATACTCTTTGGACTCTCCCTTCAGGTATTTATTGACATGAGTAAGATCCCCCTGAGCCTCCTCTTCTCCAAGCTGAATGGACCCAGCACTCTCAGTCTGTCCTCATAGGAGAGATGTTCCTTCCTCATCTTGGTAGACTTCAGATGGACTCCAGTATGTCCATGTCCCTTTTGTACTGGGAGCCCAGAGCTGGACACAGTACTTTGGATGTGACCTTATAAGTACTGAGAGGGAAAGGATCATCTCTAGCCATCTACCTACTAGCTATTCTGCCTAATGTAGCCAAGAGTACTGTTAGCCTTCTTAGCAGCAAAGGTATGTGGCTGACTCATGTTCAGTTTGGTGTCTACCAGGAGTCCTAAGTTACTCCTTTTGTTATAAACTTGAAGTTTATCCAATATTCAAAATCCCTGTGGTAAATGTGAACCAAGTTCCAAATAAGCACTGCTTAGAAATGACGTGGATCTCAGATGGTTCACAGGATTTACCTCTAAACACAGGCAACATTTATCTTGTATTGAAAAGATTGTCCTACCTTATTTTTACCCATGTAGATACCTTTTGGCCATGCAAAACAGAAACAGAGAAGTGTACAGAGAGGGCTTTGGTAATCTATATCCTCTTGTGCTTATTTTTTTCATAAGCCTGAAGCAATGAAGGGTTACACTCATCATCGGTTGTCTAGGAACTGTCATCCATATTTTGTAAGAGAAAGACAAAGAGCAATTTCAATAGTTCACCCAAGACCATCCATCAATATGCTGTTGAATTGAAAATGGAAGTCAGTTTTCCCGAACCAGTGTCGTGATCAGATATATACTTCTTTCCTTTAAAGGCCAAACTATGTAGTTTCTTTTCATCATCAACAAACAAGTCAGTGGGGGAAGGGCCAAGTAATGATAATGGAGTAGAAGGGAGGTACCCAATTACTCTAAGATAGGAAATTGTAATTGGAACAGTTATGTTTTCCTTAGCACAACTATCCTGTAGCTTGCAGGTTTCTTTTTGGAATTTTGGTCATGATCTGGAGATTTTGGACTGGAAAGATTTTGCACCAAATGCAAAGGATATTTGTTTGGCATTTCTTATCAGCCAACACGGGTCCAGAGTCTTGAATACACACATACATACTATCATAGTACTTGACATTCACAATATGGTGTCACTAAAAACTTTGGGCTCTCCCAGTCCTTATTTTTCAGAAAGCATGTACAAGTTAAGAATATGGCACTGGAGGTCTCATCAATCTGTTGGCACTGGAATAATTTCTCCCTTGATTCAACTGAGTAACTTCATCCTCACTAGTAAGTACTGAGTAATATTTGCAAGATAATTTTTTCTTGCTGCAGAATGGAAGAAATCATGTAAGTATCTTAGAATGGTTAAATACATCTAGTGTGATTATTACATAGAATCTTTTTCCCCCATCAATTTAACAGTATGGACTAGATTCTTCTTAGTTATTTCAATAAATAGGTCTCAAAGAAATTTATAAAAGAAATTGCTATCTATTATCCCAAGGACAAAGTGAGGAAGGAATCTGGGTCTTTTCTTATTCGGAAGAACTAGATAAGGATAATTACATGTTATAAAACCTATAGGTCATGCCAGGATCACTGAAAGCATTTGTCCTCAATAACATTACAATGCATCTATTCCTTACAAGCAGACAGGAAATGTCAAAACATTTTTCAGACATTAACACATCATCTTGTGTTGTTCTTAGGAACCCGATCAAAGGCTGATTGAACTTACCACAAAACTGCTGATTTCAAAGTGATTTTGATTCACCACCAGTTCTCACTGATACTTTTAAGTTGTACTTTGTATTCTCCTCACTTGGAAATTTCTCAAGTGCCAGGATCTACGTGAGGGTAGCACGCAGCTGTGGATAAAACACTGCTTGTCATCTTCTCACACACATCAGGGAAACTGGGGTGTTGTTAGGTGGTGATTAAGGAGAACTTTAACTTATAGCTGAGCACCACCAAAAGTCTTTAATATAATAAGCAAGTTAATAAACATCAATAGAAAGTGTACATGAAGGAAGAAGGTGTCTGAGTATAACTCACGTGTCTTTCTCATCAACTGATTTTATTGCATAAATTTTAGTGCAAGTTCTTCAAAGAGAAAGATGTCTTCACATCCTAGCTCTCCTCTCATTGCAAACCACCTAATGCTGTCTATGCTCTAGTAAGAAACCGGTAAACACACCTGAAAATGACCTACTTATGCATTTAAATATGTTTATTTTTAATTATTTAACAATGCCTTTTAGGAAAAATGCAGTGTTTCTGCTTCAGAATACTGTCAATTTCACTATGCACATTGTGCTGAATCTAAATCTGGGTGTTATAATCTGCTCCCAAAAATAATTTAGGTAGGTGACTGGTAGCATGCAGAACAAACAGTAGGATATTTGTTCTGGCAATTCTGAAGGAGATGGTGATCATAATATTTGGCACTCACATTTCTTTTTGCTTTTTCATACTAGGGCTTAATATGCTGTTAAGTGCAATACATGGATCAAGATTTTATCTACTGATACAACGATATGGTGTGTAGGCCCTTGCAGCATCGTTAAGCTGTCTTTCATATTCTATCACCACTGCCTTACCAATCCTTCCCTAACAACTCTATAAATATGCAAATATTGTCTTAGATCTGGACCACATTTTTTGTGGGCAGCTTCACTGCAGCTAAAATGCAGAACTATAGTGTGAGAAAATGGTTTTGATACAGCTATAATGCTTCAATTGCAATAAAAGCTAGATGCCAGGATGCCTGGTAAAGGATATGGAAGACACTTAAGCTGTATTTATGGAGAAATTCATGATGAAAATCTGACTGTATCAACACTTTAGACCATTAAGACCTATAATTAAAAAGAAAAACTAACAAAAACAGGCTATAACATGTGAGAGTTTTCAATTTAACTAATGAACTTCTGAACTAATTTTCTACAAACAATTAAGAAAAGAAACAAACAAAAAACCTTATGGCATCATTTTCATGGCCAGTAAGTTTGACCATCTGAAAAGCTGATAACTAGTCTATGCTAATCTTATGGGTACCTCTAGTCCTTTCAATCTCTATTTAAATTGAGTCAGTGAGAAAAACAATGTTTTTTTAGTGGGTAATTCAGTCTGCTCTCACTTAAACTATAAGTTTGGAAATGTATATTTAGATAATAGGATTTTTTAAGTTTAAATAACATTATAGCTAATGCTATTAGTGGTAGTGCATGACTTGGATGCACATCTCTCTGATGTCACGGGAATAATCTTATTGAACTAGGAGGTCCTTTTCTGTATTACGATCCATTCTTCCATTGAAGCTGCAGTGTAAGCAAAGTCTCTGCTTTGTTAATCAGAACCAGAAATATCCTCAGATATATATTATGCCATTTGGAAGGAAGATTAATTGTGAATAAAACATATTTATGAGGAATTAACATTTACACAGAGGTAAGCCAGGGCATCTTGGGGATTTTTGATAGCTGATTTCCATCTTTAATACTAATTACTTGACTAGCCTTGAAAACCTTAACTTTATTTGTTTAGTTATTTCCTGTAGGATTTTCTTCAGTATTACTAATTTCCAGAAGCAGCTTTGATTGTTCTGTAGACTAATCTAGTGATGGGATCAATAGTCTCCTATGGAGTAAGAAGCAGCTCTACTGCTGCTTTCTTTCTTTCCTTCTGGAAAACACATAATTTTAAACACTTTTACAAGGAATTAAAAAATTCAACAGGAAATTTCTGCTAATTTCTTTGAAACTTAATTGTCATAAGCTTTAAATTCCAAGATCTTTTTGAATAACAGAAACTGTTCTAACAAAGTGATTAGTTCTAAATTTTCCAGTAGGTCTAAATCTTATCATGATTTGATTGAGAAGCACAAGCATAGTAGGCACTGAAATGTCTTCTATTCCATATTCCAATTGCTGAAGTAGAGATCACAGCTTCTAACATGTAATGCAAGTACAGTAGAGGATTCTCACAGGTCTACAAGTGTTTCATATGGTGCTAAGTCACTCTTCTCTTGAAGGAGTGAAAGACAATTGAAATGTACTGAACAGCTGGTCTTTCTGTTAAAGGTTATATTGGCAGATTGTGCCAAGTAGTCTGACTTCGATGGCATCATTGGGGTTACACTGGCTGAAGGTCTGGACATAGTAACACTAAGGTTAGGCACTGCCACTCAGCAGTAGCTTATCCTGGATTTAACATTGAGTTCTTCAATTTAAGAACTTGCAGGAGGAACAAAGGTAAAGTACACACCAGATGTCTGGATCCAGTGAGACAATGAAGACAATGGACACATTGAAGGAGAGAGTGAGAGGACAGTTGTGTCTCAGAAGTGCAGTCTCTGAAGCAAAAGAAATCAATGAATCTCAGAAGCAGACATAAATGAAATTTTAGATTGTAACATCCCTAAGGCAAAGTTCCAACTTCTTGCCATTCTTTGTCTATAAAAATTACAAAATGTTGTTAATCCAATCTGATCTTACATACCTTCTGGATCAACCTTGAATTTGTAATCATGTCTAAGAATGTCAGACTATAATTGTGCCTATTTATTGCTTTGGGAAATTTTGGGTTTACATATTGGGATTTGTGTGTGGGTGTACTGAACATATAATTAGAAAACTGAATTTAAACACTTTGGTTAACACAATTTTGGTGTTTTCAAATGAATTTTATTTATTTGTATCCAGTTCTTATTTATTGTGTTGGACTGAAGCCAAGATACTGAAAGGCCTTTCAACAGCTCTGACAATAGCATACAAAACTACAGGCTGTGAGTACCATACTATACTACATCTTTGTGCTTAACACAATGAACAGTAATTAACTAAGACAACACACTTGATGTGCCACCATCTAAGAGTAAACTTTGAGTAATACCAAAGCCCCAGTGATTCATGTGAAGCTACAAACGAGGAGTAGGACAATCCAAGTAGGAAGGTTGTACTAGTTTAGAGATATCTACTAACAGTTTTAGTAAATTGGCTTAGGAAGAGAGTTCAGTGACTGAAGGAAATAAACTCTAGTCCATCATTCACATTATCAGAAAGCCAGACTGCATGTACTCTGCTGAAAGAACATACTTCTATATTCATAAACCAATGTCTGAGGGTGGCCTCAGTATCAGCTGTTAGCCATAATTCAGAATTTTCCAATATTTGGGGGAAGAAAAATTCCTTTTTATTTTTGTTAACACTGAAATGTCTTAAAGTGGTTTTGTCAGCTCTCTAGACAAAGCATACTCACCATTTTAGCAGACTCGAACAATAAAAATATATCCAGCAAACTGAAACTCTATGAATTTGTGTCAAAATAGGTCTGTTTAAGAATGGATGAATTGCATTTTAACTCCATAGCAGCAGAATAATGAAGAATGCAAGCCAGCTGGCACCCAGGGGAGTGTATGTCTGAAAAATGCTTCCTAAAGGAGCTGCTTAAAGCTAAAGGTTATTGCTCTGAAACAAAAAATCCCAGAAGAACTTATGCAAAGCTTGCTGAGCTTTGAGATTCTTGCTGCCCTACAGAGACCTGCGTCTTGAAGGAATGAGACCCATATATTTCAAAGGGGATTCTGACATTTTTGAGAGCAGTCATTTGCTCTGAAACAAATAGTTGTTGCACACTCAAAGACCTTTCAGTATCTGGACTGTAGTCCAATATGATAAATAAAAACTGATGACCAAAAAAAAAGAAGAATTAAAAACATCAATATTATGGTAACTAAGCTATTCAAATTCCATTTCATAGTTGTATGCAATTCCATATGGCATGGTTTTGGCAAGGATAGAATTAATTTCCTTAATAGAGACTCTTGTTGTTTACTTTTTTCTCTAAAATCCAGATAGAATATTTGATAAAAAGAAGATAAGAATCGCAGAAAGGTTAAGGAGACTTTCTTCCTACTTGTCTCATTGTTTCTGCCTACTAACTGCCTTTCATGTCCTGATCTTATTCTTACTTTTTTTCTCCTCTGGCTGCATCCACTCCTATAGCTATCAGTATATCAGATCACTGTAGGGTTCTCTTGTAAACAGCTCATTAATTTTATGAATAACTGTATAAATATGAATAACTCTGACAGGAAGAGCTAGGTGTTGGTGATCATGTGTGGTACTGAACTGGGCCACACATCTGTGTGCATGGCCCGGCCTCACCTGGGAAGAGAAGGGGAATGGGAAAGTGCTGGCAGTGGAAAAGACTGAGGTACGAAAAGACAGTTCTTTAGGCTCAGTTTTTAGTAACACTTACTCTTTTCTGGACTGCCTTAGGAGCAGTGCTGCCAGCAGCTCAAGCTCATTATTCTGGTCCCCTCTGCTTGGCCCTGGTGAAACCACAACCAAAGTCTATGTCTAGGTCTGATCTCCCTAGTAGAAGAGAGACCTGGACATACTAGGGAGAGTACAGTGAATGACAGCCAAGCTGGTGGAAGGAATGGAGCATCTCTCTTAATGAGAGAGAGCTGAGACTGTTCCTCTTGCCAAAGACAAGCCCTCAGAGAATTGTGTCAATGTCAGTAAATTATGGGAAATCTTGAAATTGATGGTAGAACAGTTACTTATTTTTTCCCTTTGAGAGATTAAATACAAACTCAGCTTGGGATCCTACTCTAAAGAACGGACAAGGAACAAGGAAAAGGCTTATAGTTCAGACAGCTTATTTCTAGAACCCTGAGACTTAACACTTCAGCTAGAAATTAGACGGTCTTTAAGTTTCCTTTCAATCCAAGCCATTCTGTGATAGTTTAGGAATGGCTCATCAAATCCAAAAGATGAAAGCACGCCTTAAGTGTATCTTATTTGAACTGAAGAGAAACAGATCTATAAATCTATTCTAAAAAATATCCTAACCAGAAAGCAAGTTGCAGAACTCATTAAATGGAAAGAGGGAAAACACATTTTCTCCCATTTAAAGCAAGTGACAACAGTTACCAAAAACACATAGTAGGAATTATTATGGTGAAAAATACTGATCTAACTATTTAGGTTCTCATTACATCTAGGGTAGATCTAGCAAGAAAAGTTGAAATCATGTTTCCCTTCTCCTGACTGAAAGAGGGGAAAAATATCCTGATCATTGTCGTTCTTCAAAACTCCCATATAAATTATGCCCTTCTGGCCTCACAACATTTTCTACATTATTCCTCCTTTAGGAAAATGATTAAAGGGCATCTTCTTCCTATACTCTAGAAATGAACAGGATTTAATCTGATGTTTAATTCACTGTCAAGAAAATACTTATGCAGTTGAAGCAGGCAGAAAAAGAAATCAAACTTAGGTCTCATACTTCCTCATTAAGTGCTCCATCACAAAGTATGTAAAACAGCACAAGGAAGCTCCTTTTGGGAGGAGATGTTAAGAGGTTGGAGCCTGCTCAAAAGGATTCACCAAGACGTTGCAAAGATGGAGCTATCTAATAACTTGATTAAGACAAATAAAATAGTTGAGAAATCTAAGTTCAAGGCTTTTAGTAGAGCAAGGTGTTTTCCTGTTCAGCATATCTAAGCAGTCAATCAAGATCTTGTCTCAAACTTTTGAAGGGAGATATTTGGCCCTTGTTCAGCCACTGTATGCTCTTTATACATTAAAATAGGAAAAATTGTAAGTATATGGACAATATTGAGCTTACTTCTGAGCTGCAGAGATACAAAAGGTTAAATGGAAAGTGTTTTTTATTCAAATGAAAAAAATATTAACTTTATTTCTAGGAAAAAATTCACCTTTTTAAGGATTTATTTTATTGCACTTGGCATGAGAGCATATCATCTTCTACATGTTTATTTTCAACTCTAAATTAAAAATTGAAAAAAAGAAGAGAAAAAAGAGAAAAAAATAGCCCCACCTTTTTTCTTAAATATTTTGAATAAATGAAAGATCATTTCTCTAAACTCTGATTTGCACAAAATTCATTATAAAATGTTGACCTATGGTATTCACTAACCTCCCACAGCGCTTGCAAGTACTACTTTTGAAAAATAACATCCATCTGTTGATACCACATGCCAATCACAATTATCTGTTAAAAATATTTTCCAGGGGGAGTATTTTGAGAAAATAAGTCTGAGTGTGATTAATTGACTTTTACAGAACAGCTACATATTAAGAGTTTTTAAATTGCAGGTATTATGTAGGTTTACTACCCTTGTCATTTTTATCCCCCTTTAAGACTATATTTTATTTAGGAAGTAGAAGTACTTCAATAGGGGATCAATTTGGTGCACAGTCACTCCCCACAGTCATTTTATTCAATTAACACTGTTTTAAAGGCTATATATACGTGTGCAATTTAGAGGCTTTTCCTCTGCACTATGCAATATACTGAGAAGTGGAAGCTTGAGGGATTAAGGCCACAACTGCTGAATTCTTTTCAGCAAATGATATGACACACTGCAGGCTCAACTTTCATAGTATGTAGGATCTTTGCAGGACTAATTTAGTCATGGAACCTGTTGGATTTTTTTTGTGGTTGAAAGCTATCAGCAGTTTTGCCAGTCAATGTGCAAAGTGTCAGGTATCCTGTGAAGGAAGGAAACAAGATTAATGAAGAAATAATGGATAAAAGAAGATCTGCCCACTGAGTTTTCTACAGTGAGAAGATAATCTGAGCTAGTATATATATAAAATGATTTGATTTGGCTGTTAATTTATGAATTAAATATTTCAAATAGAAACATATTAATAGAAAAGCTCTTTAAAATCTGTAATCTCTTAACACTTGTAATATCTGCAGTACATGTCCAACCCCCCAAAATAGAGGCATCTGCTCCCTAGTCCATCGTTTTAGATACCTGTTCTTTGACAGAACCTCTTTGTTGTTCATGCTAGCTCTCTTTAACTGCTTCCCTGATGTATTTGGGGCAACCTGGATTTATTCTTAATGTCTGACACTTTCATAAATAATTGTTTCTGTATGTGTAGATTTTTCACATTACTATCCCTCACCTCAGGGTTCTCAAATCTCAGATAGTTATTTCAATAAAAACAGGCATAAGTGCTCACCCATTAGAAAGAGGACAATAAAGACAGAAAGCTTACTCATCTGGGCTTAGCAAAGACTTTTCAGCTTTTGTATGTCATACATTATTTTAGGGACAACTCTAGATATTTCTCGGTTACAGGTGGGTAGGAAATGTCTTCAAAGTAACATCTTCAAAGTTCATTAAAAAAAAAAAGATAGGTGAAAATAAGTAAAATAAGCAGCTATTTACAACTGAAAATATACACATGAACATCCCAAAATACATACTGGTCTTAGCTAAGAACATTATAAAGTACACACGGCATTCTATTGAAATATTCATGACTCAGTTTCTTGGCAGTGTGCATTATGTCAGCGTGTCTTCCTGGTCAAATAAAAGCATTCTCATTTTTCCTGATGCTTTGTTCTTTCACAGTGGTTTTAAATGGAGAGAGTTCTGGTATGCTCAGTAGCCATCTATTACTGCACTGCATCAGAGTAAGGAGCAGTAAATGTATATATTTAATTTTCTTCTCTTCTATTTTGCTGTGATGAAATGGACTTCCAAGTTGTAATTTCCTTAATTTTCCTAGTAGTGACTCAAGTAAGTTTTTAAGCTTGCCTACACAGAGACTTTCAATAACATTAATCTGAATTGAAGATGTTATTTGAAAATGTATTGTTTAAGTATATGAAATTACTGTGTGGTTATTCTGAATGGAATGAAAGGAGACTTAACTGAATTTCTCTCCTTCATTTTCAAAGCAAATACAAACAAAAACATTTTGATCCTGTGTCATAACTCAGGTGTTCTAGTGCATTGAAAATGGATCTTTGTACATATGTTTAAGTACTTTAAATCCTTTCCTACATTTAAACATTTCCATTTAGTTGTATATAATCTGGTACTGAAAGATCATAAGCTCTCTGCTCTAGTAGTTACAGTTCACTTGAAGTATTTTAGAACTCTGCCAGAATGAGATTAACCCAGTGCTAGAAATACTGGTTTTATTTTATACTTTAACACTGGACATGACCCTTTATTTTGACAAATAACAAATTTTATCTCACAGGTTATAATTAGATGAGTGAATGTTGAACTGCTTATTGCAGTATACATATCTGTCAGGAACTACTAAAAACATGATACCTTGCTTTGAGCAACTTGAACTAGTGGAAAGTGTCTCTGAATATGACAGAGGGACTGGAATTAGATAGTTTTCAAGGTTCCTTGCAACCTAAATCATTCTATGATCTTGTACTCAAGGAATCTGTCCAGGATGCTTGCAATGACAGAGAAGATGAGGAACATCTGTTTTCCAGACTCTCCCATATTTCCAGGGTCCTTCCTAAGGGTATGTGGTTTTGGTCATATCCTTCAGGAGATTACAGTGATTCTGTGCTTGTATTTTCTAATACATTATAGGCAATCTGATATCTGCTAGTAAAAGAGAATAAATAAATAAATAGAAAAATAAAGTGAGAGCTATCTTTTATGATTCAAACATTTTCTTCCACAAAAGCCTCCTGAACTTCTAGCTTGTCCTGCAACATTTCAGCATTACATTATGGTAAGGTTTCCATTTTCTTGACCCAAGATCACAAATGAAGATTAAAATCCACTTTTTCCTATGCAGTCCTTTTATATATAAATTCTAATCTAATCCATTCTTCATATTCAGTCACTCCTATTTATTGGATTCAGGGGAGCTTTGTGGTTATCTTTTCGCTTTCTCGTCCTCCATCATTCACCTTACATCACTTATTTAAACTGAGACAAACTGGAAAAAAAGAGGGAGGGAAGGAATTGCTATTGACAGGATAGATTAAAAAAAAAGTTGAGTAATGGAAAAAAATATTTATTTCATTTTTAAATAACATCGAAAACACTCTTTCTATAAGTTGTCATAATACTATTTCACTGACTGTCCTGCTACATATTTATCGGGGGTTATCTTGTTCGCTAAACATAACTTTATGAAGAGGATTCAGTTGACATGAGATAAGTATCTTTATCCACTTCCTCTAGTCTGCATTTATAGATGGGAGCAGGAACTGACTCTGCTAAGGTTAGCAGCATAATGATCAGTGCTAGATGAAATTCAGTTCCACAAATCTCTGTTATGAGAAGGTCAGGATGTTCAAAAGAAAACTGAGCTGTGCAAGAATCAGGCAGACATGAGCTCAAACTGATAGGAAGAACCTTGTTTTCTGCACATGATTATTTCACATAGAATCATAGAATGACTTGGGTTGAAAAGGACCTCAAAGATCATCTAGCTTCACCCCCCCTGCCATGGACAGGATTGACAACCATGAGACCATGCTGCCCAGAGCCACATCCAGCCTGGCCTTGAATGCCTCCAGGGATGGAGCATCCAAAACCTCCTTGGGCAACCTGTTCCAGTGCATCACCACCCTCTGAGTGAAAAACTTCCTCCTGATATCTAACCTAAAACTCCCCTGTCTTAGTTTATGTAAAACACAGAAACAAAAAAATGCACAATATTTATTTGTATCTTTGATCTTACATTGCTAGCAGCAGCAAGAGAAAACAAAATCATAAATAGAGGAAAAGGAACTATCCAAACACTTTATCATCAGATGATTATGATAACTTAGCAAGTTGTTTCAGAACCATTAGAATAATCACGGAAATCTGATAAAAATATTAAAATGTAAGCCCTCAAATCACTATGGAGCCACCTCTTCAGGCTTTTGTAATCATTAGAAATGCTCTCTTCCACAGCAGCTCTTGTATGACATCTGGTTTTAGATACTGTGGTTTACGTGAAGGTAAAATATATAAGTAAGTAAACTGTGTGTTCCACGTGATTCTGCATTTCTCTGCTACGGCTTTTGTATCCTTGCATCCTATTAAGAAAGCTCAAGAACAGAGATATCTTCTTTGACAATAAGAAAAGTTTGTTTTATAGAATTACTGAATCTTGTGAATCAGGTAATTAGGGAAAGGGAAATACTGTCCCAAGGCAGACACACCAGTGTGACACAATTAATGTAAATGTCAAGTCAATGGGAACAGGCTCTTTTCGGTGGGGAGCAACAATAGAACAAGGGGCAATGGGCAGAAACTGGAACAGAGGAAGTTCCATACTAACCCAAGGAAGAACTATACTATGAGAGTGATGAAGCACTGGCATAGGCTGCCCAGAGAGGTTGTGGAGTCTCCTTCTCTGGAGATATTCATGACCTGTCTGGATGCCTACCTGTGCAGCCTGCTATAGGGAACTGTTTTACAGAGGTGTGAGACTGAAAGATCTCAAGAGGTCCCTTCCAGCCATTACAATTCTGTGATTCACCCTGTGAATACTGATATTTTTATATAATCATCAGAATGTGAAAAAATAAAAATAAAAAAAGGGAAAAAAAGTCCTATATAAGTTCTCTTTCTCTTACAATACTCACAAAAATATGAAAAAAAAAAAAAACCAAACAAATAACACCACCAATCCAAGATGAAGAAGACAATCTTTTGTTAGATCTTTTTTCTTTTAAAGTTCTTTTTCACTGCTTTTTGTACGCGGATTGTCCTCTCTTCCAAGCAAAGTTTCCATTTGGCTTCTGTTGAGATTATCAATTTGTTTTTTAGTGGCTTCCAAAAAGAGATTTGTATGTTCAAGTCTTCCCACCTCTACAGCAGTGTAGCCAAAGATTTGTATACTGATGTGTTGCTAACCACACACATGTAAGAAATGAAACAAACACTGAGCAACCAATTCAACTCAGGCACAGAGAAAAGATTTTAACACTGTATGAAGGACACTCATCAATGGCCAGGCTTCCACAGGCTTTCTTTACCACAAATGCTGCTGTACTTCCTGTGTTCCTTCTCCTTCATTTCATTGTTTGAATTACATGAACAGATCATAGAATCATAGAATCATAGTTCCAACCCCCCTGCTGTAGGCAGGGACACCTCCCTTTAGATCAGGTTGCTCAGCACCCCATCCAGCCTGGCCTTGAATGCTTCCAGGGAGGGGGCATTCACAACGTCACTGGGCATGGCACACTTCTGTCTTCAAACTCCTTGATAGGAATGACAGAGATTTTTCTGCTTTTCCTAAGTTCATCCACTTGAATATAAGTGAAAGCATTTACCACAGGCTTCCTCCCATACCCAGCCTCTCAGTGTGGAACGTATTAAAAAACATAATTTTGAATTCACAGTTCCATTGACCAGTATTTCTGGTTCACATGATAATCTTTGCAAATCCCCTAATGGATTTCCTAATCATGCCCTTGCACACATTCTTCTCAAGAAAGCATTTAGTTCTTCGTTTCTGTTCTCACAGACAGTGCTGTTTGTCTCACAGCACCATGCACAGCTGTTTGAGCTGGTAAAATTTTATGGTCATATAGGGCAGCCTGGGGCTGCATGTGAGACTTCTTGCTGTGGTTTCTGCTTTGAACATAGCAGGAGATGCACAAGGAGCCTTAGAGACCTCCTCGAATGGGCCACAGACATTTTTTTCCATGCCCATACCCCTCTACTCATCCGATGTTCCTTATCCATGTAAATGTCCCCTCAATATAAACGTATTAGTGCTGGTGTAGCAGTCTTGCAAAGTTGAGGAGCCCTGAACCCGCATTTTCTTTTTGTTTAGTTACATTCTGTTTATCTCTAAACTTTAAACATTGATTTAATTAGCTCTTCATAAATATTTTATACACTGTTCACCTACATATATATATAGCATCTTTATTTTATTAGATACTTTCTATAGATATGAAGATAGAGGAAGGGGAGATTTAGACTGGATATAAGGAAGTTTTTTTACAATAGGGGTGGTGAGGCACTGAAACAGGTTGCCCAGAGAGGCAGTGGATGCCCCATCCCTGGAGACATACAAGGTCAGGATGGATGGGGCTCTGAGCAACCTGATCTAAATGTTGATGTCCTTGTCCATTGCAGGGGAGTTGGAGTAGATGAGCTTTTTGGTTCCCTTCCAACTGAAACGATTCTATGATAAGTATATACATAAAGTCTACATATGTATAGCTTGTACACCCTTGCACTGATATCTATGTTTGTACAGTCCTGTTTCTGTATTTTTATACATAAAAAGAGAAACATAACAAGTGTATATACATACACATACCTATATATTCTTTTTCATTTCCAGTTCACTTGGTTTTCACTCTGGGTTTCAGCCCAGAGCAGAGCAGGCTGAGGGGACACCTGATGGTGGCCTACAGCTTCTCACAGGGAGTGGAGGGGCAGTGCTGAGCTCTGCTCTCTGGTGACAGTACCTGGTAAGTGATTTTATTTATTTATTGCAACCCATGATCTTTTTCATCCTGTTTTTTTCCACCTGACCTATTCAGGAGGAGAAGCGAAATCAGCTAGGGAAGGGGAACGACTACTAGCCAAGGCGAACTCCACTACTTGGGGTTAGTTACAAGCAGACCCTTCAGATGTCTTACTCCATGGAAAGGCTAAAACACAACAATGAGAGCTCCCACCACAGAGGCAGAGGAAGACAGATTTTTTTTTAGCCACTTTACCAGCACTTTTAAGTTAACAAATGCTTCAAGGGAATCTGTACCCTCAGGCTGATCTGTGACAGTACAATAACAGATGAAGTGATTTAGCGCTTCCTAGCCAGATGCTCTTTCCCTTTCCCCTCTGTGGCCCAGTGCATCCAATGGCTTTGTGAAAGCACATGTCAGTGTGACCCCTGTGGGCGTGAAGCCTTTTAGTGACCCACACAATAAGTACAGTAGAAAAATGTACAGCTTTCCCTGCTTCTATTGGAGGCTAAACAAGCTCCAGTGCTGGTGTGAGGAAGAAGCTGAAAATGAAATTTATTCAGAGGATTGAAGAGACCATCCTGTGGCAAACACAAGCAGTGACATCTCTGTGACTGAAACAAAACTACGACTTAGCTGTTCATACAGAAAATACCCAAACTGGTAAATAAAGCTGAAAAGAATACATTCTGCAGTGCAGAGATCATTTACCACAGCAGGGTTCATGTCCACATTACAAAAGTCTGATTTGACTCAAAATTGTGAGGCCCTATCCTAAGTACCCAGTTACAATAGTTTATCATCTTTACTAACTCTCAGACGCTACCCAATAAAGAGCTTGTTGACCCAAGCCATTAACCTGACCATTGTTAATTTATTAGAATGGACACAGTCATATCTATTCACTGCAATTTTTTTTTTAGTGCCTCCTTCAAAAAAGACTCTTTGATTAACAGCCACTAATAGTAGAATTAGCTCCAGATCAAGATATCTTTTACACAATCACACAAACATAGGCAGTTGACAAAATAAAGGTATGTAGAACCATGCAAAATGTGATAGCACATCTCCATGAGATAGGAAGACATGTGATAGTGCCTTTGTACTTCTGTAGCTGTTTCAGGATTTAAGGAAAATATTTCAGAATTTCCAATGACAAGCTTCATATGCTTAAGCTGAAAGTCAAACTGTACATTCCCATTATAGTTCATGAAGATCAGAGACAAAATTCTGTTTTCTAAACAAAGCACAGCCTGAGATGCCCAGAGATGTTGGAAACTGGCAAATACAATACAGAACACATGTCCTTCTGGAAGGCGGAAGTGACATGTATTACTCTAAAGCATCTCAAATAGCAGTAGATATCTTGGATAACTGTTTCAGGTGAATAGCCCCTCAAGGTCTGGTTACAAGTGCCTGTGTTAATAGTGGAAAACTGGAGCAGCAACCCACCAGACAATTATTTTGCATAAATTTAACCAGAATTTTCCTCTGCTACTAAACTTGAATGGAACAGAACAATGCTTGTTTGTCCTACTGAATTTGTTGAGCCTCAAAATCTGAGCAGACACATCCAAACTGCCCATCTGTGAAATGGTCCCAAGCTTGTAGTAAGGCCTAAAATATACAGGCTGGCCCAGATTAAAACAACATGCCAAGGTTCATCACAATTTCACTGAAGACAGAATGAAGCTTCACAACCCATAAATGTTCCTTCAAGCTATTTAATTAACTAGCATAGACATAGCTAAAGAGTTTTACAATAAAGCCAAGTCAATAGCTTGCTGTACTTGAAAGGGATTGTTTTCTTGAAGTCTCAGTTTGTGCTATTGGTGGCACAACTAGCCTGAAATTGCATAATTACTAAGAAGACAGAAAAGAAAGTGATTTCAGAAAATTTTCCTATGCACTTCTCCACACCTTTAAGAGCTTCAGTAAAATTGGAAATTGAACCTAAGTGCATCTTTGGAGAGTTAGGCTCCCATGTTCTTGAAAAATCTCTCTCAATTCCTTTCTTCTCATTGACAGCAACGTGGATTATTTCCCACTCGACTGTCATGCTAATAAAAGTATTGCAGCAAACGTACTTCTTTTCCTTGCTACAATAACCTCTTGCCCAGATATAAACCCTATTTAATCTAGGGCCAGAGCAGTAACACAAGAGTTTTTTCTCCCCTCAAGCAGAGGCTGCAAACCATATTGTTTAATAGATGCCTATCAGAAAAGCCTGCAATTCCTCAAGTGTGAATGGAGCTATTAAACCCCAAACCTCATTACACAAATAATGTCAATTTTGATATTTCAAAGTATTTTTAGCAAGGTGATCACGAGAGCGTTGTAAATGATCCGTAAACAGTGGAACACTATAGGGACAAATTGTAGATTGAGCAATTTATTCTCACAAAAGTTTTCTTCCAAAGAAGAAAGCAATCACCAGGGTTACTTGAGGGCCCAATCTCACAAAAGCGCCTTGTCCTGTATCTTCTCTGTTCAGTATGTGACACTGCAAAAATCAAGATGATTTGTCCTGTGAGTAAGGTATCCTAAAGTAAGGAGAATTAGATACTGTATTTTTGTTATTTAATCACAAAAACAATAAAAAAAAAGAACTAACTTTATGTGCTTCAGGTAATTCCCCCCACCTTTCTAACTCATTTCCTTGTATTCTTTGTGGTGTATATGTGCAGTGTAAGTGTAAGTAATTAAGATATAAAGGAACTAAGCACGAATTTCACATGATACTTAAGCAGGACTTGTATTTTTATATATAAAATAAAAAAATAATAACATTAAAATTGTAGATGTCTTCAGTATTCTTGATTTCCACAAATGTAGAAATGCTGAGGAAAAGAGCCTGCATTTATTCAACTGTACCATCTACAGTGCTTTCCATTTACTCCAAAACAAAATAAAATGGTCTGAGATTCAGTGGTAGTTGTTATTTTAACTTCTTTTACTATATTTCAACATGAATTAAAATCATACACATAACCATTTGGTTTATTTGAATTATGCAGCTAGTATCCAACAGCTAGAGATGACAGTCTTTAAAACCGCACTGCCAGTTGAGATGACAGGACTGGTGACAAAGACTTTAAAGGGACTGTGGTTTCACAGCTGTGGTCTTCTCCATAGGCTGCAGGGAACTTCTGCTCTGCGCCTGAAGCACCTCCTGCCCTCCTTCTGCACTGACCTTGGTGGTTGCGTGATTGTTTCTCTTCACATTTTCTCACTCTTCTCTCTCACTTACTGTTTAGTTTTTTTTTCCCTTTCTTACAGAGGCACGACCGACATCACTTATGGCTCAGCTCTGGCCTGCTGTGAGTTCCTTTGGAGCTGGCTGGAGCTGGCTCTTACCCAACCTGGGACAGCTGCTGGGCTCTTCTCCTAGAGATCCCCCCCAGCAGTTCCACCAGAACAAAAACCTTGCCAGGTAAACCTAACACAAGGCTTGTTGTTTGCCAGGTAAACCTAATACAAGAATATGGAATGGAATGGAACGCAACAGAATGGAATGGAATGGAATAGTCGGAATGGACCTACAAAGATCATCTAGTCCAATTGCCTGATCAATTGAGGATGAACCAGAAGTTAAAGCATTTTACTGAGGGTGTTATCCACATGGCAGGCATGAGGTATCAGCTACGTTTCTAGGAAGCCTTTTCCAATGTTTGATCACATTAGAGAGTTCTGTGTACCTTCACTAGTGAAATTCTACCTCCACCAGCTGGAGAGGAGGAAGACAAGTTAGCTGTCTATGTCTTTGTTTCACATAAGTCCTGTATGTAAGTGTTGTTGAAGAAAGACCATTGCTGTGGAAGCTTGTGTGACTGGTCATTTCAGTGTCCTATCTCTGTCTGTGAATCTCTGGAATATATGCTCTTCTTTGCTGCAAGTTGGACCTGCCAAAGGGAGAGTGGCAGCCACGTCTTACTGTCTGGGAAGAGACCCTGGGTATTGGGCTGGGCACCAGCAGCTGGACAAGGAGCAGTGTCCTACCAGAAGAACTGGAGGAAGTGGACTCACTCTGCACTTCCCTTTGCAGTTTTAACCTTGTCTGGCTGCCAGATGTCCACACAGCTGCTCTGTCACTTCCTCTCTTAGTAGGATAGGGAGAGTGTATGTGATGGAAAAAGTATTCTGCTGAGGTAAAGGATGAGGAATCATACATTCAGTTTGGAGAATATTAATGTAATTTATTTCCATGTAAAATAGGAGTGGAATGATGAAAAGCAAACACAAAATGAAAAATACTGTATTCCTTCACTCCCGACTCTACTTTCTCCCTTCCCAGAGCAGAGTACGGAGGATGAGAAATCATTGAATCATAGAATCATAGAATGGCCTGGGTTGAAAAGAACCTCAAGGATCATCGAGTCTCAACCCCCCTGCTAAGTGCAGGGTCACCAACCACTAGATCAGGCTGCCTAGAGCCACGTCCAGCCTGGCCTTGAATGCCCCCAGGGATGGGACATCCACAACCTCCCGGGGCAACCTGCTCCAGTGCGTCACCACCCTCTGTGTGAAAAACTTCCTTCTAATATCTAACCTAAATCTCCCCTGTCTCAGCTTAAAACCATTCCCTCTTGTCCTATCGCTATCTACCCTCACAAACAATCAATCCCCCTCCTGTTTATACGCTCCCTTCAAGTATTGGAAGGCCACAATGAGGTCTCCCCGGAGCCTTCTCTTCTCCAAAACTAAACAAGACCAGTTCCCTCAACCTTTCTTCATAGGAGAGGTGCTCCAGCCCTCTGATCATCTTGGTCGCCCTCCTCTGAACTCGTTCCAAGAGCTCCACGTCCTTCTTGTGCTGGGGGCCCCAGGCCTGGACACAGTACTCCAGATGGGGCTGTAGACTGGGACCACCACCTCCCTCTCCCTGCTGACAACACTCCTCTTTTAATGCAGCCCAGAACATAGTTGGCCCTGCAGGCCACCAGTGCACACTGCTGGCTCATGTCCAGCTTCTCATCCACCAGGACCCACAAGTCCCTCTCTGCAGGGCTGCTCTCAAGGAGTTTTTTGCCCAGGTTGCATAAATAACTGGGATTGCACCAGCCCAAGTGCAGCACCTTGCATTTGGCCTTGTTGAACCTCATTAGGTCTTCGTGGGCCCACTTGTCCAGCCTGTCCAGGTCCCTCTGGATGGCTTCCCTTCCTTCCAATGTATCAACTGCACCGCTGTCAAAATGGGTTGTCGCCATTTCATAACACTTCATCTCTGCCTCTCCTTTTTCCTCAGATGTAACAAAGTATTCAGCCCAACCTGTATTTGTACTTGATATTTCCCCAACCTAAGTTCAGTACCTTACACTTGTATTTGCTGAAGTTCATGAAGTTCCTACAACCCCTCTCCCCACCTCTCCCCCCCTTCAAACCTGTGAATATCCCTCTGGATGCCCTCCTCTCTCTCTAGCATGTCAGCTGCACCACTCATAGAATCACAGAATCATAGAATCATTAAGGTTGGAAAAGACCTCTAAGATCATCTAGTTCAACTGTCCACTTACCCCCAATATTGCCCCACTAAACCATGTCCCTAAGTACCACATCCACCCTTTGCTTAAACACTTCTAGGGACGGTGATTCCACCAATTCCCTGGGCAGCCTGTTCCAATGCCGGACCACTTTTTCTGAGAAGAAATTCTTCTTAACATCCAACCTGAACCTCCTCTGATGCAACTTGAGGCCATTTCCTCTTGTCCTATTGCTGTTACATGTGAAAAGAGGCCAAACTCAATTTCACCACAACCTCCTTTCACGGAGTTGCTGTGAGCTATAACATCTCCCCCAAGCCTCCTCTTCTCCAGACTAAGCAATCCTAGTTCCCTCAGCCACTCACTCACCAGCTTTATTACCCTGCTCTGGACACACTGCAGGGCCTCAATGTCTTTCTTGCAGTGAAAGGCCCAAAACTGAACACAGTACTCAAGATGCGGCCTCACCAGAGCAGAGTACAGGAACTCTCTGCTCCTGCTGGCTACACTGTTTCTGATACAAGCAAGGATGCCATTGGCCCTCTTGACCACCTGGTCATACTGCTGGCTCATGTTCAGCTGAGATTCAACCAAGACTCTTAGGTCTCTGCACAGCCTTCCACCCACTCTGCCCCAACCGTGTAGTGCTTCCTGGGGTTTTTGTGGCCAAAGTGCAAAATCCAGCACTTGGTCTTGTCAAACTTCATCCCATTGGCCTCAGCCCAGCAATTCAGCCTAGCCAGATTCCTCTGTAGAGCCTTCCTACTCCCAGGCAGATCAACACTTCCTGACAACTTGGTGTGATCTGCAAACTTACTGAAGGTGCACTCAGTCCCCTCATCCAGGTCATCAATGAAGATATTAATCAGGATGAGCCCCAGTACCTATCACCTCCACCAGATCCTTCACCATCCTTGGATGGATCCCATCTGACCCATAGATTTGTGCAGCCCAGGGAGAGTAGTAGGTCTCTAACTGTTTCCACCTGAATTGTGGGGGGTTTATTCTGCTCCCCACCCTAGACTTCCAGGTCAGGTGGCTGAGTACCCCAAGGATAACTCGACTGACTATTAAAGACAAATGTAAAGAAGGCTTTGAGAACCTCAGCCTTTTCCTTATCCTCTATGGTCATGTTCCCAATTGCACTCGGTAAAGGATAGAGATTCTCCTTCACCCTCCTCTTACTGTTAATATATTTGTAAAAACATCTTTTGTTGTCCTTTACCACTGTGGCCAGGTTGAACTCTTGCTGGGCTCTTTCTGATTTTTCTCCCTGGATATGCTACCAGCTTTCTTGTATACTCTCTGAGTTACCTATCCCTTCTTCCACAGGAGGTAAATTCTCTCATGGAGTCTCAGCAAAAGTTTCCTGTTCAGCCATGCCAGTCTTCTTCCCCATCAGCTCATCTTATAGCAGCTTGATATCATCCACAAACTTGCTGAGGATGGAGTGAATCCTAATGTCCTTGTCAGCAACAAAGATGTTGAATAATACCAGTTCTAATACTGACCACCGAGGAACACCACTCATTACTAGTCTCTGCCTGGACATTGAACTATTGACTGCCACTCTTCAAGTGGTAATGGCCATCCAGCCAACTTCTTACCCACTGAGTAGTCCATCCAGCAAATTCATGTCTCTCCAATAATGAAAACAGAATTTTGTGTGGGACAGTGTCAAATGGAATCCTAGAATCATAGAATCATAGAGTAAAAAAAATGATTGAATGGTTTGGGTTGAAATGGAACTTAAATATCATCTAGTTTCAACCCTCTTGCCAGCAGCAGAATTGCCATCCACTCAGATATGTGAGAATTTTTTCCATAGGATACAATACTTCAGGAACTGACTAGTCTAGTGTGAATCCCCCACAGATCGTAGCTCCTGCCAGAAAACCTGTTCCTGCATGGACTCTCCACTGGCTGCAGGGGGACAGCCTTTGTCACCATGGTCTTCTCCACAGGCTGTAGGGAAATCTCTGCTCAGACACCTGAAGAACTTCCTCCCCGTCATTGATCTTGGAGCCTTTGTTTCTGTTTTTTTCTCACATTTTTCTCTCTCTTATTTCTCACAGCTGCTGTACAGCACTGTTTATCCATTCTATTCCTTTTCCACAGAGGTGCAATTAGCACTGCTGATGGGTTCAGATTTGGCGGGCAACGAGTCCATTTTGAAGCTGTCTGGAGCTGGCAGTATCTGGCACAAGGTTTGTCTCCTCTCACAGAAGCTACCCCTGCAGCTTTCCACTACCAAAACCTTGCCATGTTAGCCTAATACACCCTCATTCCTCATTAGTCTGATGCTGTCAGCTGCAGACTTCTCTATGACAATCTCACCTGCATTTTGTGAATGACTGCTTTGCAACTGGGCTTACCCAGGAGGAGATGGGATTCTGGTCTTGTATCAGTTCAAAACACTCACAGAGTGCCTGCATGCTGGGTTTATTGCCATGTGCACCTGTGGCACAGTGTGCATCAGTGTGCATGTCCCCTGGAAACAGGATTTAAGGATAACACAAAAAGCTGATGTCATGTAGTCAGTCTCGAATGAGTCTCAGTCTGCCTAGATGTGCATTTCTCATCAAGAGTATGAATAACAAAAAACATTTTGCTCAAAGGAACATGAGACATCATTATTTCACCCTTAAGCTTTCCTTGCTAAGAATATCAAAGCCAAATTCAGTAGACTCAGGACTCTAACCAATATAGTTCTGGATTTCATGCTCTTACTCACTGTATAAAGTTTTGGACTGCTGATACAAGACTTTCTTTGTACTGAATACCAGTTTGAAATACATTCCAGAAACAAATCTGGAAACTCAAAATCATTGGAAGGCTGAGCTGGAGGCATATGTTGTTCTAGACTTTGTAGTAGTAATATCACTTTTGAGGGCTGCTCCAAATCTAATGCCTCCTATTTTATTATGCTGGCTCACAACATTGGAGGTGGATGTTGGTGGCATGGCAGTAGAGGTTGAACCTTCCTTCCAGTATTCCATTAAATTTTGTTGCCATGCGATAGATGGCAGAAGAAGGGCAGTCTGACAAAATGCTGTCTGACATGAAAGTGCATATGAACCAAAGGCGTGGAACTCAACATTCCTCCATGCAGAAAAAAAATTGCATCCATTGACATTCATTGATGCTTGCTGAATGTTTATGGAGACCAAACAGTAGATGTGAGCACAGTGAGGCAGTGGGTGATGTGTTTCAGCAGTGGTGATATCAACATGAAAAACAAGCCACGTTTCGGATGGCCATACATAGCTGTCACCACAAAATGAACAGCATCATGAGCAGTTCATCTGTGTGAATCAGCAGATTATGACCAGGGAACTGAGTATGGAATTGAATACTGGCTTCAATGCATTGGTAGCAACGTTGGAATATCACAAAGTTTGCACCAGGTGCGTCCCACGAATGCTCACAGAGGGACAGAAAGAAGATCTTATGCAAGTTTATCAGGAGCTATTGAAAAAATACAAGGCTGAAAGTGACAGTTTCCTGGATCTTTTCATTACTGGCGATGACATGTGGTGTCATCACTAAATGCCAGGGTCAAAGTAGTAGTCCGTGGAGTGGCAACATGTAATTTCCCCATCAAAGAAAAAATTCAAGATGCAGCCCTCTACAGGTAAAGTGATGTGCACTGTCTTCTGAGATAGGAAGGGAGAATCCATATAAACCAAGACCTAGGAGCACGCTGCCATTCTTGGCTGAGCTACCCACTGTACTGTCCAGATTTTATGCCTTCTGACTTCTGTTCGGGCTGAGGAAAGATGGACTGATTGGACAACTTTTTCCTAGCAGTGATAATCTCACAGCACCCATGATCCACACAGTGTGTCACCTTTGCTGGTGCAGATTTTTACAAGTGTGGCACGCAGGCTGTTGTTCATCACTCATGAAAACGCATAGCAAATAGTGTTGACTATGTTGGCTAGTATTTTATAGCTGAGAATTTGCTCTATCAAATATTGTTATCGTGTTCTTTGTAACTGCTCTAGTTTCCAGAGAAATAAATAGGAAGCATTACTTTCAGAGCAACTGATATACACTCCATTCACATCCTTTAAAGAAGGTTGACTGGATGCCAAGTCAAAAAGAATTTTATCCACATAGGTTTTAAAATTGGAATCTGACCTAATGAAGGTTGCAAGTCTTTGACAGATGATCAGAACCCCTCAGGCTCTGATATTTGGACTGATTAATGTTTATCATATCTGTGAATCTAAGTTTGAAAATGGACTGGCTTTGAGATGCTGGTTGAACCAAATGATCCCCAGAGATCACTTTAAGCCAAAGTTATTCTGTGTCTCATTGACATTGTGTTCATCTAATCCCTGATAAACTGTTAAAAATTACTTTTTAACTAAAACAATAGCTATGGAAACAAAACAGAGTTATCTGTCAGCAAAGGGGACAGCTAATTCATTTGTTGCTGAACACTATTTTCAGATGTAATCACAATGTTTCCTGCCTAGAATTATTGGCATGGAGTTTGTAAATGCATCCCCTAAGGGAGAAAAAAACACTGTAAATAACTTGCCTTAAAAGAAGGAGGTTTATTGGATTTTTACACCAGACAACATGAGCTCTGGTTAAGTGCTGAGCGATATTTATGTCTATGTTCAGACAGCTATATCTCAGCTTCTTTTTCTTTTTTTTTTAGCATTAATTAATATAACAATAATTGTTATGCAGTTCCTGAGTCTTTCCAGGTTTCAGAATGCAGACACTCTAAAGGAGGGTGAACATGGCAGATGAAAAAATTGTGTCTTCCAATTTCTTTTGCTATGTCATGAATTAAGGAGGGGGAAAAAAAACAAACAAACAAGAAAAAAAAAGAAAAAAAAAACCAAAGAAGACTATGTATATTTGGTTAGGTATTTTCTCTACCCTATTCAATGTACGAATTCCAGTCTGGTGAACTGCTCTTCTAAATTTTACTCACCTTCAGACTAGGACTGGCTTGCATCTTGGGAAATGTATGCCAAGATTTCAGTAAAGCTTAGCATTTTACTTCCTTCCTTCTTTTGTTCATAGAATCATAGAATCACAGAATCATAGTCACAAAATAGCTTGGGTTGGAACAAACCTTAAAGATCACCCAGTTCAAACCCCCCTGCCACCCACCAGATCAGGCTGCCTGCCAAGGGCCCATCCAACCTGGCCTTGAATGCCTCCAGGGATGGAGCATCCACAGCTTCCCTGGACAGCCAGTGCCACTTCACTACACCCTGAGTAAAGAAGTAGCAGCACAACAGGTTGAATCTCAGTCAGCAGTGTGTTCTGGCAGCCAACAGAGTCAACTGTACCCTGGTGTGCATCAGGCCCTGCTGGCCTGCCAGGCTGGGCAAGGGAAAGGATTGTCCTGCTCTGTTCTTTGCTGTGCAGTCTCACCTTCAGCACTGAGTGCAGGTTTGGGCTACAAACTATCTTAGTGAAGGGTCTATAGGGCAAGACATATGAGGAGCAGTTGAGGTCCCTTGGTTTGTTCAGCCCAGAGCAGAGCAGACTGAGGGGAGGCCTCACGATGCCCTACAGCTCCTCATGGGGAGTGGAGGGGCAGCGCTGAGCTCTGCTCTCTGTGACAGCGACAGGGCCCGAGGGAAAGGCATGGAGCTGTGTCAGGGGAGGGGCAGGAGGGAGTTAGGGAAAGGGTCTGCACCAGAGGGCCGTGGGCATGGAACAGGCTGCCCAGGGCAGTGGGCATGGCCTCAAGCTGCTGGAGTTCAAGGAGCATTTGGACATTGCTCTCAGAATGTGATTTGATTTTGAGTAGTCCTGTGTGGAGCCTAGAGTTGGACTCAGTTATCTTTGTGGGTCCATTTCAGCTCAGGATATTCTATGATGCTAAGTGTGCCCAGGCTCACTGCTCACTGGATTCTCTCCCTCACACTATTCACTCCCTCTGTACTGCTGACACTATACTTGTTTCTGGACTGCTCTGTTAGCCCTCTTCTCCTCCCATGACACTCATATTTAACCAGCTTGACCCTTGGGTCTGCTTCATGTTGGAGGTCAAGTGGTTGTAGCAGCAAAGTTTAGGGAGATGTCATGTGAACAGTGTTTAAAAGGCAGCAGGGAGAAGAGAGAACTTCATATCTCTTCTTTGTTACTGGCATGAGTATGTGAAAAAAAAAAAACTACAGTTCCAGTTACAGTTTGTTCTATTCTAATAAAATTATAGTACACTTCCAAGGCACCACACCATATCCAAGGTCAAAGACAATTTAGATGAAAATATGAAGTCAGTACTTGCTATAAACACAGCTACTTTCTGCCTGGTCATTTCCTTATAGGTTAGCATGACTGGTGTTAATAGATTTTCATTTTGTTTAAGCAAGGTGGAAATGAGCACAAAATCTATCCATTTTAAAACACAGTGAAGTAACAAGTTCCATTAGAAATAATCACAGACTCAGAGAGAATGAAAGGAGCAGAGAATATGGGACATATGAAAGGAATGATAATATGAATAGTTTGAATCGGAAAGGAAATTGAGTGTATTAGGGTACCAGCTAAAGAAAAACAAAACAAGAAGAAAGCAAAAACAAGAACAATCAAACAAAAAAAATCCCAAATTTTATGTATTTCAAAGAATGGAGGAAACAAAAACAATCCACAATCCACAACGCCAGAAATGAAACTTACTAGTCACAGATGGAAATAAGATAGTGATTTGTTTGCATAAGCCAGACTGTAATAATGTAACCGTTAAATTAAAAATTTCAACATGAGAAAACTGTTATGCCAATAAGCATTTGATTACTCAATTAACAGGAAACCTTTAAAGAAAAAACACTTAAAGAAAAACACTTAAAAATTAGAAGAAAGTGGTCAATGTTGATGTAGGAAATAATAATGGGAGAAAAAAAAAAACAAACATCAATTTTCATGCAAGAAAGATTTTGTTAGAAAATATGCTTTCTCAAATCTGTTCTTTTTTTTAATTAATATTTTCCCCCTTCTCTCAATATTTTTGCTGCAGTTTTAATAATGTTTTATAATTACAGAATTAAATCAGTTATGAAAGCTTTATCAAATGCATTGTGTTTTCTAAAAATATTGTTGGATTTCTTTGAAGAATGTGGTACTTGAAAATGTCTATATTGACAAAAAAAATCTAGGAAATTGTCAACTTGGATACAGCAAGAAATGTGACAAACTGTGGAAAACAGTCCCATTTAAAACTAGGTGAAGCAGAAAGGTTTTCAGAATATTCCCATTATTGATGGAATTGGTTTCTCATGGCTCAGTCAACTGCAGTGATTTGTCTTGTGCTATGAGCATTCATTTGTGCTGAATGACATTAGGGAGGAAGCAATAACATGCTGCATGCAGGACTGTGGAGTTTCATGTCCCTCACACTATGAATAAGAAGACAGCTGGATGGAAAGAGCTCTCCTGTAGTCTGAATGCGGAATAATGTGAAGGCACAATTCAACCTTTGTATATGAAGAAAAAAATGAGGATTTATTTATCTTCCAAAAAACCTTTCCTGTTCTGTTTTGTCTGTACTAGTAGTTTAAATGAGGAACTGCACCCAGCTTTTATACGAGCTATACTGTACTAAGGCATGATTGGTTGAGTGATACAGGTGTTTGCTCACTACTATTCAGCTTTTCGCCTCACTCTTCATTCTCTAAAATTAAAGAACAAAGAGACCAGTTTGAGGGATGTTTAGTTGCAGCTTGGAATTTTGACACGTTTCTGTGAAAGTCATAATTATGAAGAAGTGCCTTTTTGAATTATAGCTACTTTTCTCTCTATAGTCTACTCAGTATCAGTGTAGGATAGTGGAATGAGTGGGTTTTTCAGCCCACTGATTTTGTAATATTTTATTATCAATATTATTGTCATAAAATTATTTCAAAAGCCTGGTCTTACTATATTAGGTGCTGTAAAATTAAGTAGAGAGAGGCTGGTATCTTTTGTTTTTCTTCTTTTCCTTTTAAAAATGAAATGAACATATAAATACTCCTAGTTTGCCTCTATAGGGAAATGTATCCTATCTATCAAGAGCCAGCAATGGTGTGGTAAAATCATACACAGGTTCAAAAACAATACTTATTTCTACTTATATCTTACCAGAGTTTCACGGTAAAGTTGGTGTGCCCTCAGTGCTAATGAAAAAATAAAGGAAACTTTCTTTTCCATCGAGTTTGCAAACCTCAAGAAATAATTTTGTACTTAGTATTTTCATGAATTTTTTATTACTATCTTATAACATCTTTCTAGGATGATTAAATAATCTTTCAACTACATCTAATTGTGCTGCAATATGCTGAGTTAGACCTTGTGACCCTGAATGAAATCTAGATTAACAGAAGAGTTTTAAAAAAATACTGCTTCTTTCCTTATTTCTTGTGTAATAAACCACACAGTTTGTAAGCTATGCCATAGTGTAAGGTGACAGAACTAAGGAAGTATTCATTGTTTTTTTTTTGTTGTTGTTGTTTTTGTTTTGTTTTGTTTTTGGTTTTTTTTGTGTGTGGCTTTTGGATGGCTTCTAATTATAATTGCTCCATCGATGTGATAGAAGAGAGTAAGCAAGCTGCAGGTCAAAACTCTTGTACTTTTCAGTGCCAGAGAACTGAAGTCCTGGGGGTACAAGAAAGTGATTCAGGAGTAGGAAAAATGAAGAAAAGTAGAAAAGCTAAGAATAATAGAAAAATAGCTATAATGTTAAATGCAGAAGTTAGTTTGATTAAGAAATGGATAAGTGACACTCAGAAAAAATTATGACCAGGAGGGGAGATTTATGGAGATCAATAGTAGGAATGTTACAGTAAGGATTTTGATCAGAAATCAAGAATAAAAATTAAAATAGCTCTTGGTTTTATATGTTTAGACATGCTTGTGAACTAGCATTGAAGATCATGGCAAGATCCATGGATATGTTTACATCGAATATATCCAAAGTAGAAGCTTATTGCATTGCTTGAACAGCAGAGACCTAGCTGATTAGCCAAAATAAGTTTCAGAATTCCCATACCTTGATGTTTCCAGATTAAGAGAATGTGAAACATTTGTTTTGATGATGATAAGTACAATGTGTTGTTTTAACAGGTGAGTCATGGCCTGAACTTATACCAGTCCTGATAACCAGATAACTACCTTTCTAACTAAAAAGTCCAAATATAAATTGAAACCAAGATAAACCTTATGGATAATAATTCATGACCAGTACCTTCATCATTATTAGAGGAAGGAATGTGAATGTAGATGCCGTCCAAATGACAAATCCCTGCAAGTAGAGCTGAACAGATCAAGTAGCTCCAAGATGAAAACATAATATTTATAATTCAGGAATGTAATTCTTAAATATAATCTTATCACCTTGCTTTAGCACCAGAAAAATCATTAGCCTTCCAACCTGGAAAGGCAATTAGCTTATGACAGCCTGTTCAATGGTGTACATCCAGGTGGAATCTGTGGTTTGCCCTTTCCTGTCTCAGACAGGACTACTCTGCATTTGAGGAGAAAAGGTTCATGTCTTCACTTCTGGAGGGAAAGGTGTATCTGAGTAAGAAAATATGAATATATGGGAGATGAAAGGGTTTAGGTGCTGGACAGGAAAGTAGATAAAGAGGCTGACACAGGAATAGAAATGCAAAAAGGAGGCTGTTGAGTTATACATCAAATAAGACTGAGCATAGATATTCACGATTACAGTATTTGAAGATGAATTTGAACAGGATGTTATGTACCAAAAAGAGAACCTAGAAGAGCAATTCCTCTGGCTTTACTGAACTTCTAGAAGTGGAAAGCACCTTGTGGTAATGAAAAGGCAGTACTGAAGTCAAGATGAATACAGAAAGTCAGGAAAAGGATTTTGTATCACCAGGGAGTCAGTCTAGATACACTCTTTCATCTCAGAGTCTGTAAAATTATTTACTGATCATATTCCTTAAAGCATTACAGAGTAGACAAAAGGAAGAACACTGCAGTGGGACGCCTCCAGGAAACACGAGTACTGCTGCTGTTGGTAGGCTGAAGAATGTGAGAATTAGAAACAGGAATAAAAGCATAAGATCATGCATCTACTGTGTCTTGAAGAAACGTTTCTGCAAATCTAGAAAAAAGGAAGGACTGTTCCATGATTTTTGTCTGCAGTGGAGACAGAATTCAGGCAACTGAAACGTGGTATTTCCACTGAATTCAGGTCAAATTCTTGGAATTCAGAAATATTTCAGTCTTGGACTTCAGCTTTGTTCATGATTGATGGTTGTTGTCTTGAGCTAACACTTGGACAGGCTGTTGTAATTTGGAGTCCTAGGCTAATTTGTTCTTACTGTTTTAACTACATCATAACTCCATTAAAATAAATGGTAATTAGTTACATCCAGCAACTCTCCTCAGTGCTATCAAGTGCTGCTATAATTGTACATTTACAACATAGTTCAGGACATCAGAATATAGTGCTTATGCCACAGTAGAGGATGCACCATGTACAGCCTGAACACAGCATTAATCATTGGTCTAGGAAATCTCAGCTGCAGTGCAGAATACATTCATAGATCATTGTCCACATATCCAGAGCACTTGTAAGACTGTCTGCAGTAAGGTCATGAAACAATCAGATTATGTGACTCAAGTTACAATACATCTCTTTTTCAATACATATCTGACATCTTTTTAAAGCAGAGAAAAATGACTGATGAAAGCTTTTCAGAGAAAAAGGAGTTCCTTTCTCATGTTCCTCTTACTTTTTTTTATTTTTCCTCCCATCAGTTTAGTTTCTGAATTGTATGAAAATGAGCTAAATATTAGTACATTTACCAAAATATAATGATTACAACTAATAAAGGGAGACTTTTATAGGCATTCAAAATCATTTTCCAGAATTCCTAACATACATCTAAGACTTCTACTGGGCCATTTGCAGGATTTATTTGTTCTCTAAGGTGATAGGATTTAAACAAGCAGAGATCACAACAAGACTTACTCTCGGGGTACAGAGTCACCAGATTCTATTAGCTAAGTTAATGCCACACTGAGACAGACACGTGCTTTTCAAACCAAAGACAACTTTATTGTATCAACCTGTAATATGCATGGAGTTCACTGATATTAGAAGCTATGCCCTAGAAAGTCGCACTGTCCTGGTTTTATCAGTTTTCCATATCATGAAATCATGCAGCAGGCTGTTGGGTGCCGGAGCACAGTGCACTGCAGAGCTGCACTTCCTGGGTCCGGTGATTCTAGCAGTATCAGCTATTCCCACGTCAGTTGCAGCTGTCCAAGAGGAAGATACACTGAGAAGGGACAGAATACAGTTCACAGGAGTTTCCAGTACTCCCTACTTGATCTCTGATTCTGGGTAATGGAGGTGAACTGGCTTTTCCATTTTCCAGTAGCGCAGCGAGCAGCATGGTTGGAATTTTTCTCTCTCCCATTTATTTTTAATTTATTACCTGTAACTCTGTATCATATTGTCTTACATTCCATTGTCTTACAAGTCTCTGATGGGAAGCAGAATAAGCCCCCCACAATTCAGGTGGAAACAGTTAGAGACCTGCTACTCAACTTGGACTGCCACAAGCCCGTAAGGCCAGATGGGATCCACCCGAGGGTACTGAGGGAGCTGGTGGACGTGATTGCCAAGCCACTTTCTACTGTCTATCAGCATTCCTGGTCAACTGGAGAGGGCCTGGAGAACTAGAAGCTTGCCAGTGTGACTCCCATCTACAATAAGGGTCATAAGGAGGATCCGGGAACCTCTGTCCTGTCAGCCTGACCTCGGTGCCAGGAAAGGTTATGGAGCAGATCACCTTAAGGGAGATCTCATGACATGCGTGGGACAAACAGAGGATCAAGCTCAGCTAGCATGGGTTCATGAAAAGCGAGTCCTACTTGACCAACCTGATCTCATTCTGTGATCACATGACTTGCCTGGTGGATGAGGGAAAGGCTGTTGATGCGGTCTACCTTGACTTCAGCAAAGCCTTTGACACTGCATCCACGGTATTCTCCTGGAGAAGCTGGCACCCATGGCTTGGACAGGTATGCTCCTTGCTGGGTAAAGAACTGGCTGGAGGGCCAGGCCCAGAGGGTGGTAGTAAATGGAGTTAAATCCAGCTGGTGACTGGTCACAAGTGGTGTTCCCCAGGGGTTGGTGCTGGGGCCTGTCCTGTTTGGTATCTTTATTGATGACCTGGATGAGGGCATTGACTGCATACTCAGTAAGTTTGCAGATTATACCAAGTTGGCAGGAACTTTCATTTAGTTTGCCCAAGATGCTAAAACTTCAACCTCTATAATTACCTGAGACCTATTCTGCCATACTGAGCACTGCTGTTATCCTCATAGCCCTAATATACCTGAACTTAACTTGTTAATCAACCTTACTCCTGAATTAATTTCATCCAACATAAACATTTAAAGGAGCTGTCTTGGTCAATTATCTTAGACCTTGCCTACAGGAAATGTGAAAAGCCATATGCTTTGAAAATGATTTATATCTTAGATCTCTCTGAGTAGTGACTTCTTTCTCTGATGATAGTTGGGACAACTTGAAACAGCCAGACTCGTAATTTTAACACTTCAGCTAATATCTAAATATAGAATGAATCTGACTCCTAATTTTCACTTGTTCAGATGTGCAGGGCTGCCAAAGCCTTCACACTACCCCATGACTAATAAAATTCTCAAAATCCTCTTAAATTAAATCTCTTAAAGTTTTTTTGAACTCTCTTCTCAAGGTAGGCAAAGGACATCTTTCACACTGGGATGACTTTAACCCTAAATTGTGTGATTTATCTGCTAACCGTTTCTCATTACTTGCATAGGGCTGGATGGGAAAGTAAATGCAATATTGATGAAACACAAAGTCTGAAATGTTCTTTTCAATTACTGATGGATTATGATATTAGATTAGCAAGTCTAAGTCCCACTAAAATAGCTACAATTGTATTTGAACTCTGACAGAGACAGTTCCTCTGTGCAACTTCTAAGACTTCTTCTCCAGTCAAACGTACTGGAGATGGCATCAGAAAAGGTTACAGGTCAATAACAATGGAGTGAACAGTGATAAGCATTTTAAAATGTGTCTGCACTAGACATAGGTGGGCATTTCAAAGATAGAATATGTGGTCAAAGCCAAAAAATGGAAAATGAAGAAATACACCCTTATGAATTCCTGCTTTCAGAACCAATATCCTGAAAATATGTAAGGATCAGTGAGAACATCAGATTTTCCCAAATCTGAATAAGGTTTGACTGTAATGCCATAATTTTCCTTTAAATAATTTTCAGCTTTTTTTCTGAAGCTTTCAGATTTCACATAAAAACAAGAAATCTTGTTATTCAACTGAAACTGAGAAGTATATATATCCAATAAAAAAAACTATGGTCTTTTTAGCTCCCAAACAACAACTATCAAAATGAAGGTATGACATTTATGTTTTTTGGTTATATCTTCTATCAAGCCTTATAAAAACCTATATTTACCTTATACATATGTAAAGCCAAGAAATTGTTGTTTGTGTAACCGAAATCTTCAGAGTCTAATTAGTCCAGATCTATTTGTTAGATAAAAAGAAAGAAGAATAATGCAGTTAAAATTTCTAACACACGCTTGTTACCTTCTACCACTACTCACAGTGTTGTGCTTGCTCTCCCATGGTTGCGCTGGATCCTAAAGATCAGTGGTTTCAGTCATGTAATGGTGATGGGGATACTATGGATGGTCATCAGCATCCAGACTTCTTCTCTGGAGGGAACAGGATATTGCTGGTTTATTTCTACTCTTTTCACTTGGGGTCATTTGTATATGTTTTGTAGCACACTTATACCTTTGCTCTCTCTCCATTGATCTACAGCTACATGTTACATCTCAATTTATTATATATGATGCTTTTATCACTCGTTAGGCACTACTTAGGTATTCTCTTTGTTATAATTGTATCCAATTTTTTCCAGCTCCATGTCTGCTTTTCTTCCGCTAACCATGAATGAGTTGCCAACAGCTGTGGAGGCACCAGCGCTGAGATTGTGCCCTGTTTTTGCTTCTCAAGTCTTCTGCTGTTGTCAAGTCATACATTTCTCTACATTGCATCATTTTAGTTAGAACAGCGTGACAAGTTGACAGCCCTGAGGCCACGCAAACTCAGTACAAAGCTTGTGACTTCTTAATAGCAATGTCAATAATGCATTATAGGGTTTAAATATAGACTGTTTAAATACAGTCAATGAACATTCTGCAGGGAAACATTAATAGGAATACATAAACTGAGCATTTTGTAGAAGTCTGTTATTTCCATAGAGCAATGTAATTACTTATGTTTAGCCCAAGAAATTTAGCCCTTTAAACCAGGTAATCTTCCCTGAAGAATTAAATGAATTTTAATTAAGATTTTTGGCGGTTGCCAGTTTACCTGCAGTGTGGCTGAACTTTCTGCATTTTGACAATGTCTGTAACTGGCTTAGCAGAATTTCCCAGTACACTGCTTTTAAGCTGTACCAAATGCATCATTACTGCTAGTTAGCCACCCTTCTGCTAGGAGGATTCAATATTATGACAGTACACATCCTGCCACCATCCAGCTCCCCCCGTCTTCAATAATTCTCAATAGATCATTCATACAGGATCTGCTTTGGAGCTACTTTATAACCATGGCCACAGGTCGTGGCACAGTGGTGCATGCACTGGATCAGTTTCAGGCTTGACATTCATTCCTCAAGCAAAAATTAATTAAGAAGATCATTTCTTTTTGAAAGCTCTTAGTCTCAATGGTGGCATACTCTCAAAGCTAATTGAAAACATCAAGTACTGAGGCTGAATTACATAAAGTTGGCATATTCCACTTTGGAAGAAAAGTAACACTTTCCAAAATATGAACAATCTGTGTTAATGTGAGCCTAATTTTCATGTTTTTTTTTTTTTATTTCCAAGTTCACTCTAGGTTCAGATATTAACAAGTTATTATTATTTACCAATTTACTTAATGGCAACCGAGCCATAGCAACTCCCTAAGTAAAAACTCTTGGTGTTAGAGAAAGATTGAGTTTACCAATGGAAGTTTTTCTATGCTATATTCCATTCCTTCCCTCGACCTGCTTTGCTGCCTAATGCCTAGCAAACAGAGAGTTTTCCAAACTCAGCTACTGTGAAATAACTGTGATTAGAATGATCCTTTGGTATGATTTCCAGGGTCTTCAGGTTCAGACAACCTCACTGTCTCCCAGACCAAGCAACTCCAATCACTGAAACCTGTGAGAATCTTAAGTGAATTTCAGAACTGTAGGAAAGCCCCTCATTATCCTGGAAGGTATATGAACTACGTTAAATCTTTTCTTGTATGCTCCTTCTTGAAAGTCTGAGTAACCTAGGTCTGTTCAGCCTGGGAAAAGAAGATTGAGAGGGGATCTGATTAATGTTTATAAATGTCTAAAAGGAGGTGGGATGCACATGGATGAGGCCAGGCTTTTCTCGGTGATGTGTAGCAATAGGACAAGGAACAATGGCCTAAAACTTGAACATAGGAAGTTCCATACAAACATGCTGAAGAACTTATTTACAATAAAGGTGACGGAGCACTGGAACAGGTTGCCCAGAGAGGTTGTGGAGTCTTCTTCTACAGAGATAATCAGGACCCTTCTGGATTCCTACCTGTGCAATCTGCTGTAGGGAACCTGCTTTAGCAGGGGGGTTGGACTCGATGATGTCTTGAGGTCCCTTCCAACCCCTGCAATTCTGTGATTCTGTGATTCTTTTAGTTTTTAGTGTGTAATGCACTGTACTGTTCTCATGGAGATAAATATTTAATTGGATCTTAGATCAGTTTACCTAACTAAATTAATTATATATATATATTTTGCTGCTTATAGATTGCATACAATGCATGTTAAAAAATCTTTAAGATTATAAAAGTTATAAAAGTACTAACTGAAGTTACCTGGTATTTGCCAGGGTTCTGATTATGCTTCTGATGATGACTAAAGCTCATTTGACATGCAGGATGGTGACATCAAGGCACTTTAATTTAAGTGTTTATGTGTAGGTGTTTACGTGTGAACTAGGTGTCTAAGTTGCCATTACAGTTTGGTGGCAATCTAGGACTCAGTTATTTAGCCTAAAATAGATTACTTATGTAATTTAAAACAATATATGTAAAGCATATAAATCAGTTTGAGGGATATAACATGATACTTGAAAAACTTCATTCTTGAGGACCTGGAAACCAAGTGTAATATCAACCTTTAGCAAAATGATGCTAGACATCTAGGTATGGGGAACAGAAAGAGAATAGTCAGTCTAAACCTCAGTACAGAGATCCACTGGCTAGAATTAAAGTTCAAACATTCCTCGGATACTGCTAACACACATATAAGATGTAAAATCCTAAATTTAGGTGTTGTCATCTAAAATTTGAATCCATTCTTATTGCCTTAGGTCTCAGAAACTCGATTGTGGTAGCTGAAGAATATTTTGCATTTTAGTATACTTATATTGAAAGTTAAAATTCCTTCCCTCCCCGCCTCTGAAAATTCTATGCAAGCAGTTATCATTAGAACACTTATTCAAGAATTATTCAAATGCTCTGCACTTCTAAGGTCCCATCTGGAGTACTGCATCCAGGCCTGAGGCCCCCAGCACAGGAATGATGCAAAGCTGTTGGATTGGGTCCAGAGGAGGGTGACCAAGATGATCAGAAAGAAAGGTTGAGGGAGTTGGGCTTGTTTAGCTTGGGGAAGAGAAAGCTTTGGAATGAGAAGACCTCATTGCAGCCTTCCAATACTTGAATGGAGCATATAAATGAGAGGGAGACCAACTTTTTACACAGTCTGATAGTGACTCACCAAAGGGGAATAGCTTTAAACTAAAAGAGGGGAATTTTTTTTTCAGATATGATTGCAGCCTCTGAATGAATACTAGTCTGACACAAAGCCAGCATCAGTACTTTTCAGTTTACATCTTCCTTTGGAATTTAGTGATACAGACCAACTCACAGAAAATCCACTCCATCTGCATTAAGAACACAAAAAGCAAATCACATTCATTTTAGTAAAGAACTCAGAGGAATCACATCAGAAATCAGAAGAAAAATTGCTTTGTGTTTCTGTCCTCAGCTTGTTAGAATATCCACAGAATTCAACTATGTATGAAAAGAAATACTCTTAATACACTGTTACAGCTTTACTCTATAGCTGACATTTCAAAATCTTTAGTGATAATGGCACAGAGAATTTTTTGACTGGTATATTGCGGTTATCAGACAAAGAGATTTCTGAAGAAATCACAAAAGAAAAGGATGATTACACAGTCAGCTTTCAAGGGAGAGGCACTTTACATCTATTTCCTTTGCACTTGAAAAATTTCAGGCCATCTTCATAAATCTTTTTCCAGCATCACAGTGGTCAATAAAACTAAATGTGACCTTGTGCAAAATGTGCTATATTTTAATTACAGTTAGGTTATGGGTTAGATTAGGGCTAAATGTATTACACTGTCATCCAATATGCTAAAGCTGGCAAACATAGCAACATTGGGCCTGCAGCTCTTTTTTTGCAATCTGTATCATTGGCTTGGAGCCCAATGCCTGAAGCTTTAACTTTTTTTTCTTTTTTTTTTTTTTTGAATTTGAATGAACTGAGCAGCACAATATTACATTATCTGTCAATAAGTCTTTATGTGTGCGTGCACATACTAGGCCTGATATCTGCTTTTGCCTTAATCTGTATTTTTAAGCCCAATATATATGCACATGCACGTAAGTATTTCTTATATCTTTCTAGATGTAGATGCATATGTTCATACAATGATAAACCCATAATATATGTGTACAGCTTGCTAGACAGCATTACAGTAAATTGTTACATATTTTGTTAGTTTACATATTACTCTCAGAATTTGCTTCATGAAAGCTTAAATATTTCATGTATGTGACAGTTTTAGAGCTTGTCTTAGGAAGGTCTGGAAGATTGTTTTGGTGGATTTTGGAAAATGGAGAGGACAGGAGGGGAATAGGTGTGGAAAAATTGTTTAGTGAAGTATTAGGCAAACTGCCATGTTTGAAGTCTTGAGAGTATTTGGTGTAAATTAAAATTACATGAAATAAAAATCCTTACTCTGAAACAGAGTGGGTGCTATTCCCGAGGACATGACAAACATCATTAGATTCTTGAGGTTAGGCAACTTAATCCTATATATATACTATGTTGGGACCATATGATGGAAAACAAAACCCAGTGCATGGTTTAGAAAGCAGATGGATGCTAAGAGTATTGTACTTCTGCTCATGGCTGCTAACTTGTGATATAGCAGCATACAGATTTCTCAATCTGTTTGTTGTTCATGTTTCTCATGAATGAAGTAGGCTCAACAGCAAACCAGGACCTATTATTAATAATGAAGTAAAAGTGCAGAGAGGATGATCCTATAGGGGGCTAGTAGATTGGACTGGAATATTTTCTCTGAGAGGGACGTAGATTTTGACAGGCAGTAAATTGGTCCATCTTTAATCACCTTTGCATTCCCTGTAACAAATAAGGCTAATAATAATACAACTTTCCCTTCTCTTCTCCCTTGACTGCTTGGATATTGCTCTCCATGTAATGCCAAGCAAAAGAAGAACTTAATTTTGGTCTGAAACTCTAACTTTACTAGATTGCAAATAATTTATAGCAACTCATTCTTCTGCCTTCACCTGTCTTCCTCCCACAGCCAAAAAATAATTAGAAAGTAATTAAGCCATCAAAAGCAATGCAGAACTGAATTACAGTAAATTAAGCTACTAGATACCTGGTAAGAGAGTCTCAATCACTGCAGGAGTGAGGGACAGAAGAGGGAAACAAAAATGATTATTTTGATAAAGTATCCCTGCTGAATTTCATGTAAAGTAATGGTTTGTCTTCTGTGAGATGTCTATGAAAAGAATTGTAAAACATACCCAAAATAAACAAACTAAATACCAACCAACTCATCAGTTGTACAGTAATATGAAGGAAAGCTTACCTGAGGGGCTCATTTGCCCTTTTATCTTTCCCATCTCTGTTTTTCATCTAATTTAAACTGTTGTGAGGTTTTGTTTTGTGTTGTTTTTTTTTTCTTCTTCTCTGCACTCTGATAAGCTCCCTGTTCCTGATCTCTCCAAAACTATTCCTCCTGGGAGAAGGGGAGGAGGAAGGGGAGAAGGATGGAAGGATGAAGGATGTTAAAGGGAGAGATATGGAGTGAAGCCAAGAGGATAAACCAACTCATCTTTATAATATGAGCATGAAAATAGGGAAGAATACTATTCTATTTGGAGACAGAGGAGTAAATAAATACCGACTCAGATCGGAATAGAGAAAGTCACATCAGAACTGCAGGGCATTTTCATCAAAATCCTAGTCCTTGCTTTAATTATTTCAATCCCTGTCTGAGAGTTTCTGCTTCTGTTTCTCCAGGGTTTTGTCCCAGCTTCATATAATCATGTGGTCCCTAACACCCCAGAGAGGCTTTTCTGCTCAGTGTTGGGTTCAGTGGCTTTTTCATCTCAAGCTTTTCAACAAGAAAGCAGTGCATATGGCCACGTGCCAGGCCACATCCCTCTCCCTGCCACTTGACACTGCTCAGAGACTTAATGAAAGGTTTACAATTCTCTGTGGCATAAGGGAGTTCTCAGCTGGTGTAAAGCAGCATGACCAGCTCTCCCCACAGCTGCTTTTCTGCACACTGCTGAGGGAGAAGAGAAGGAAATTAGATGAAGTGGAACGTGTGCTCTGTCAATGCACAGAGGCTTGATGGCACCACGGGGTCTGGGAGATGTGTGAATGCAGCTTGTCAAGGTGCAACAGCAGCACAGAAGGACATTTCCAGGCCAGATTTAGGCTCATTAATGTTGGCAGTCTGGTTCTGGCAGTGTGGTGTTCAGATGCCTCCCCAAGGTCCTAGCAAGGCTGTGCAGCATGTGTAAGCTCTGTGCTCTCTGCCCGTCACTGCTAATAGTACTTGAACGTGACCAATTTCTTGATAGTTCACCTTTCTAATGAGACCTGTTGGTTTCTAAGGCATATACAAGTATATTCACTATGGATTTCTCAAATTTCTGCCAGACACTGTGTTTGCTATCTTCCTGAAAAAAAGTCCAAAAATAAACACCTCCCAAGAAAAACAAGCACCAAAATCAAACCAAAACAAACAAGCAATAAAAACACTCTGTAGACTAGCAGTGCGATAGCTTACTTGCATTAAAACAAAACAGAGTGTTGGAAATTTTTCTATGAGAACAAATAAATAACTAAATAAGCAGGGTAAAAGATAGTATACAACAAATTTATGGAAATACTGTCTTCTGGAAAGTCTTACTCATATAGTTGCCAAGAAGAAAAATTATCCTACTGCCAACACAGGAACCAGTTTGTATGGCTATAGTAAGCTTTTTATTTTACACAGAAATATCAGATCAAGAACCTATAAATAAAAATATTTTATAAAAGATGATAATCCCTGGCCAGCAGGGAGAGGGAAGTGATTGTCCCTCTCTACTCAGCTCTTGTGAGACCCCATCTGGAGTACTGCATCCAGAAGAAAGACGTGGAGCTCTTGGAGCGGGTCCAGAGGAGGGCCACCAAGATTATCAGAGGGCTGGAGCACCTCTCCTATGAAGAAAGGTTGCGGAAACTCGGCTTGTTTAGCTTGGAGAAGAGAAGGCTCCGGGGAGACCTCACTGTGGCCTTCCAGTACTTGAAGGGAGTGTATAAACAGGAGGGGGAATGATTGTTCACAAGGTTGGATAGCAATAGGACAAGGGAGGATGGTTTTAAACTAAGACAGGGGAGGTTTAGATTAGATATTAGAAGGAAGTTTTTCACTCAGAGGGTGGTGACACACTGGAACAGGTTGCCCCGGGAGGTTGTGGATGCCCCATCCCTGGGGGCATTCAAGGCCAGGCTGGACATGGCTCTGGGCAGCCTGATCTAGTGGTTGGCAACCTTGCACACAGCAGGGGGATTGAAACTAGATGATCTTTGAGGTCCTTTTCAACCCAGGCCATTCTATGATTCTAAGTAATTTTGCTAAAGCAAACATGCCAAGGTAGCAAGTTTCCTACCCAGTGTAGGCTGAAATTCTTTTCCTTTCTTGGTTTTAGGCTAAGCCACTTACTTAAAAACCTTCCACCAGCCACACAGAGAAAGAGTTACCTTTTGAACACAATTTATCTGGTTTTAAAATGAATGTCTGATATAGGTGTCCAGAAACTCTTACATGGAAGATTCTGCCTTCATCTATTGACTACAGAACCTTGTCAGCTAATTCAGATTAGAAAACAACTTGTTAGAGAGCTATAACTGTGCGAGTGTTATCACAAGCATGGACTTAAACCAGAGTATATTTACATACCAAATACATCTATTCATGTCATCAGTACAAACTTACATGTGATGTATATATACACTACAGTGCTTAAAAGTCTGAAGCCTGAGCTACATCTAGAATACTAAATACAATACAAACTTGGTCCAAGAAACAAAGCCTACCCTCAAAAACTTACAATGTAAATAAACAGCGTGACTACCAGGGGTGGAAATTAAGCAGAGAGGTAGACGAAAAGTTGATAAAGACCATATGGTAGTGGAGCAATGCACAAAGCTGTGGTGCACTGAATCTCATCACAGTGCCCTAGCTTTTCACCCAAATATTCTTCTGATTTAGGGACTAAATACAAACTATTAGTCCTTTCTTTCAACATAGACCTTTCATAATGCAATTCCTCCCAGTTTATCTTCTCTCTTATCTTGCAGTACTGCTGTCTATTTAACTTCTTTATTGGTGCTTATTCTTACAACTGTCCCCTTTCTTTTTTGCTGCATTCATGCAATACCTTGCTGGGACAGTATCCGTTTTATCTTACCTTGTCCAGTATCCCACAGCTAAAAGCAGAAAATGGTTTGTCAAAGTGGTGTGAGTAGGTTGCAGTTAATGATTTGTTTCATTCCCTTCTTCATTCAGTATTATTTTTAAAACATTAATCTGGAAAAGTGACTCCAGTTATTTTTCCTATTTACTGATACTTCTGTGTACAGTTAAGCAATGTATTTCCAGTATCTATTTCCAATTTCCATATTTTCCTCTGTAAACAAACACTTTCTTGTGAAAGGTACCAGCTTAGCAACATTGTCAGAAACAAGTTCTTAGTCCAGAATTCCATTTCTGAGCAAGACTGTGAACCATTCATGAGGGAAGTGTATAGAAATATTCATAGTATATCCAAGAGACAGACTCAAACAGTTCCTGTAGCTGATTCAGGCATCCATCTTGTAAAGGATTCTTCTAGTGAATTCTCCAAGGTAGATGGTTATATACTACTAACTAAAAAAAAGCCAGAGAATGATCCACAGTTCTGAGGACAAGTGACATTGTCTGTTGTCCACATTGCTCAGGGCTTTTTTTTTGGAGTAAACTGATTACATCTCCAACATACAGACCTTGACCTTCAGTCTCCTCTTGGCTTCATGATCTCTAAAAATGAAAATGTTAAATTTTATGGTTTAGTTTTTGCTGCTTTTTTTGTTTGTTTGTTTGTTTGTTTTGGCTTTGTTTTTCTTTGCAATTGAAAAAGACTAAAATGATGGGTGGACTGCAGATCACTACACCAGGATTTTCACAGCACTATGCAAACCTATGTGCTGCACACCTTTCCATGTGAGAGTGCTTATGAATATAAAACAGAATATTTTGGAAGATTGTGGAAGGTGGAGGGAGCCAAAGCTTACATAGTGTTTGAGATTTTCCTTGGAGAGATCTAATTGAAACAGCACTTCTACATTTTTAGATTTTTAAATGATAGCTCATGACAGGAAATTCAGTAAACTGCTTTTAAGCTGTTGACCAGAAAGTCTTACAGCTGTTACAGAAAAGCAGTAAAGCAACTCAAAGCAGAAAGTAATGACACAAAAATGCAGCATTACTAGTATTGATTTCTTAACAATGAATCTCTTGGGATGTGTAAGGGATATGTTTCCCCCTCACCTCTTCAAGTCATGTACAATGACAGTATATACAACATTATATGTAATAGCAACACAATCTTTATTTTAAAAGGTTTCCATTGAGACAAAGTTTCTGAAGGGAAATTGAAAGTTTTATTTGTCTTGGGCATTGGAAAGCCAACACTGCTTTCTTATACTCAACAATTTGCTATGAAAGAAATGGGACCTATTATCTGCAAAGCTTTCTGAAGATTATAATTAAAGGTGACAGGCTTGAAAGAGGATTTCATATTTCTTCTATAGCTAATGCTGTAAATTGAGGAAGCTACAGCATTTTCTATACAACCAAAGCTGCTCCCAGACACACTCACACATAATACTCAGTGATTTAAAAGCCCACACCCACACCTTTCCCTCTTGCATCATAAATTGATTGATGATGACAAATGAATAAGATTAGCACCTCATGGGGACAACCTTCAGCTTAAATAAATGATAAATTTATTTATCCTCCTTTAGCTCTTTCACCTTCTCCCAGGAGAATACTTGAAGTGCCTTGAAATCCACCTAGCAGAAATAATAATCTATGCTGCAAGTTGGAAGCTGCCAGATCTAAAAGAAGGTTCTTTTTGCACTTTGGACCTACTCTATTTATTTCCAATGCCAAAGAAATGTTTTGCACTTGATCTACTCAAATGATTACAAATTTCCTCTCACTCACTCAGTTCTGGATCTGTTTTTCTCCTTTGTCAGGAAAGGGTAGATTTTTTTTAACCTTTCTTTCTCCACAAAGCCATTATACAAGCAACAACAACAACAACAAACAACAAACCAGCAACAAAATTTCTGAACAAGTTTTTAGTGTGTTTTTTCTTTTTTTTTTAACTTTATCTACCTTACCTGCTAACAGCACGGTGTGTCAGAATCTAAGATATCTAGCTATGATCCAAAGATTGTTTCGTAAAAAAACTTAACTATTTTTCATATTCAAAGCCTGACCCCCTCATCATCTATAATGTGATGTAAAATCATCATCCGTAATGTAATCTTTGTTTAAACTTTTAATAAATAGAAGGCACTTAGCCCAAAGTCTGGAGAAGTGAAAGATGCTCTTTATTGGTCTCTAATGTATTTATACGTCTGACATCATATCCCAAATGAATAAAAAGTGAAAGAAATTGAACCCCAAAATACTACAGTTCTAATGTTAAAATGGAAAGGGACAGGGAAGGCAGGATAGGATCTATTACTTGGCCCTGGGACTCGCTGGTCTAAGACAGATGACATCCACTCAGGTTAATAGAACCAGACAGTCTGAGCAAACAAGCAGACAGGATTTCCACTGGGAAACTGGGTGGACTGTAAGCATCAAAGGTCAAAATTCAGTGGTAAGGCGTACTCACAAAAGTTTTAGTCTTTATCACTGGAAAATACATGGGATACAATGACAAAAAATAATAATAATACTTATCACAAGTTTAAATCACAAGTTTAGTTGTGTTCAATCTTGTCATAAATAGAGGAAGAGAAAAGAACTTTGGATACATTATGGTAACCAAACCAGCTATTTCAGAAAAAAGATTGGGGAAAAAAAAAAAAAGAGGCACTGGGAGAAGCTCGCCATGGTCACCAAATCCTACAAGACAGGAGACTTCAGCACAATCAGAGACAACAATCATCAATGACTTCATTTTTATAATGCCAATGAGAACCACAGGACACTACAAAGAAAGTAGTCAGAGCCTGGGAATTTTACTGCTAAATTTTGGAAGTTGTATTTTTGTTAGAATTCAGATTCAGACTTGTTTCTAGCTCTGATTTTTTTTAAGCTATCTAGTAGTTAAAGATATTTAGCAATCCAAAGAATGGAATTAAAACAAGTTTAATAAAACTGCTTTGCTTTACGTGTATTAATTCATTCTTACCCTTGTTGACAACCTCTATATTTCAGTCAATGAGCAGGACTGAGATGAAATAAATGTATAAATGAAACAAAAAGGTGAAAATAATGATAATATAAACATAGGAAGCATTACGTGAGGAACAGAAAGGAAGAGTCAGAAAAGTATGGAAAGGATGATGGCAAGGGCAGAAAAAGATATGTTACAAAGGAAGAAGATGCTACAACTCTTAAAGAGCAGTTGACAGTTCTTCAGGAAGTCCGCACCTGCAATATTGTGAGACATGTACTTCCATGTCCCTTTGTTGTCTGAAAAATATTTCTTATGCTCATCCAAGAATATACAGCTCTATCTCCTTTCTGTAGTAAAATACATGGGTTTTGAACTATTGTTGTGATAAAGATGAAATTCAAATTACAACTGTGGTGCTGGACACAAAAGCTACACGAGTAGATTAGCATCAGGGCTGAGCCTGTGCAAGTCCCCAGGGCGCACAATTGTTAATTCCTACAGTGGTCTGGGAAGATCATCTTGAGTCATTTGCATAGATGACAACGTACTGATTTGAGACAACAGAGCATTTTGTGACAAGGTAATGGACTGAACTCTAAGACAACTTCACAGCAAAGCATTCAAGGCACTATTGAAAGAACTTCCCAGGTGAAATTTTGAAGAATCTCCTAGGCAGGTCCTAGATCTGCTGAGTGGCATTACTTGTTTACCTTGGTGTTAATATTTTGGCTGGGAAATCTTGCCACCCAAAAGAATCATCAAGAAGGTACCTGCTGCAGAATTGATTGAACTGATCACAGAGAAGATGCATGTAAGTAGTTAGTAGTATTTGTTCCTGCAAAGACAGAGATGATCACATAGAATAGTCTTTTGTGTGTAGTTTTCCTATGTCTTGCACAAAGTTTAAAACACTCAGTGAAAAGAAGATAATATATTGTGTTGAGCATATACAGAAAGATTTTTGGTAGTGGAGTGGCTTCAGGGGTTGCATCTGTGAGCAGAGGCCAGCACTGCACCATATCAGATCAGAGCCAGCTCCAGCTGCCCCAAAGGAACACGCCACTGGGCAGAGCTGAGTCATGAGTGATGCTGGGCGTGCTCTGGGAGAGCAGGTTTAAGAAAGGGGAAAACTGCTGCACAACAACAGCTGGGAGAGAAGAGTGAGAAATGAGAGAGAAGCAGCCCTGCAAGCAAAAAGGTGAGTGCATGAGGAGGGCAGGAAATACTCCAGGTGCAGAGCAGAAGTTTCCTGCAGCCCAGGATGCCACTGATATCCATGAATAAAACTCTCCAACCCGAATGACAGGTTAGAAAACCAACATTACTTTATTGGAGCACTGGTTCCATGGGGTATCACAGGTATCAGTTGCTGGTATCATGGGGGTATCAGAATATGGTCGTTGACTAAGTTTTTAGTTGGTGCTTCAGTGTTGTTTTGGCTCCCATTGTCAACCCTACCAGGATACTGTTTACCTCCTACTCAAGGCTGGTAGACTATTGAGTCTTGCTTTTTAAGCTCCAGACATCCTTCTTATCTAGGAACAAAAACCTTCCCACGAAAATGTTAGTTTTACTGAAGAGATTGAAATTACCTGCTGAAAGCCCTGAATTAATTGCTGAAGGCCCCAAAATTATAGACAGGAGAAGATCATTAAAGGTGTTAAGGCTGGAGGCAGCCTGGGCTGCAGTGACAGGTATCAAAGAGAGGCCAGTGGTGGAGCAAGCTGTCACCCTGCCGCCCATGGGCACCACATGGAGCAGATCTACACCTGCAGCCATGGAGGAGCCCACGGTGCAGCAGTGGATGAGGCCTGGAGGAGGCTGCACCCCATGGAGATTCCCCGCAGAAGTAGCCCCAGGCCAGAGATGCAGCCATGGAGAGGAGCCTGAGGTGGGGAGGGAGGGCCGGGGGAGCTACCACCCATGGGAGCAGTGCCTGAAGGATGGACCCTATGGTACAGACCCATGTTGGAGCAGTGCTTGGAGAGCTGCAGCATGTGGGAAGCCCACAAAAAACTTGACTGGGGTGGACTGCTTGTTGGGAAGAGTTAGAGGAGGGTTGGTGGGAGGAAGGTTTTTTTAGCTTGCATTTAGTTCTCGCTCCTCTAGTCTGTATAGCCAATAAAGTATATTAATTTCCATTATGGTGACTTTGTTTTACCTGTGGCAGTAACTGGTGAGCAATTTCCCTGTCCTTATCTCAACTCATGAGACTCTTATTCATAACTTCTCCCTCTCTTCTTTTGAGAAAGCAGAGTGAGTGTGTGTTGCAGTAGAGCTTAGCTGCCCATAAGTGTGAAGCCACCATATGCATGAAATTCTCACCCTTCTTTGTTCTTGAATTTATCTGTAAGACCTTTTACAATAGAGTTTTTTTAGTTTGTTTTGCCCAGAAAGCCAACCATATCCTGCGCTGCATCAACAGAAGTGTGATCAGCAGATTGAGGGAGGTGATCCTGCCTCTCTGCCCTGCACTGGTGAGGCCTCACCTGGAGTACTGTGTCCAGATGTGGAGTCCTCAGTACAGGATAGACATGGACCTGTTGGGATGCATCCAGAGGAGCGCCTCAAAAATAGTCCATGAAATGGAACACCTCTCCTAGGAGGACTGGCTGAGAGAGCTAGGGCTGTTCATCCTGGAGAAGTGAAGGCTGTGAGGTGACCTGATAGCGGTCTTTCAGTATCTAAAGGGGAGCTATAGGAAAGAAAGGGACAGAATCTTTAGCGGGGTCTGTTGTGATAGGGCAAAAGAGAAATGGTTTCAAACTTAAAGTGGATAGATTTAGATTGGATATAAAGAAAAAGTATTTTACAGTGAGGGTGGTGAGGCACAAGAACAAATTGCTCAGAGACGTGGTTGATGCCCCATCCCTGGAGACTTTCAAAACCATGCTGGACCAGGCTCTGAGCAACTTGATCTAGCTGTGGATTCCTGTTCATTGAAGGGAGTTGGACTAGATGACCTTTAAAGGTCACTTCCAACTCTGAGGATTCTATGATTCCATGATTCTATGATTCTATTTTATGACAAAGCACTCAGACAAAACATATTTTTCCCTCAAACCTATTTACACTCTCCTTAGGCATTCCTTTTTTTTTTTTTTTTTTTTCTAACAAAGCCATGCTAAAAAGCTCTGTGTTTTTTTCAAGAATTTGCCCTTACCTATGGATCATTTCAGTCTACTTGGTTTCTTTTGTTCATACTCAAGTCTTAATTAATGAAATAGTTCCTAGAAGCAAATTAGCATCTCATTTTTAAAAACTACAACTTTATATTTGAGGCTCCTAATTTCTTAAAACTTTGAGAGAAGGGCAATTTTTTTTCCTTCTTTCTTTTTTTCAGAGTCTGGATTCACTTTGGTCCCATTGAAACACTATGGGGACTTGCAAATTCAGTTTCTTAAAAAAAGATTCCAACAACTGTAATGAGATCATAATATCATAATTGCAGTTGATCATTAAACTATCATTATTGCCATCTTAGGCTTAATTTGCCTTGGTATCTTAGAAGAGAAGTGTCCTTTCCTCATTTTTGTTTTTGCCCTTGAAATGTGATATCCATGACAGACAGCACTGGAGAAACACTGGCATGCAGTAGCTGGTAGTCTTGTCCTCCTTTTACGTATGCATCTTATATATGACTCTATTCCCATCCTTTGAAAGGACTTGTTCTTCTGTAGTTTAAGGAAAGGCACTGTCATTTTATAAAATATGTCCTCTCCTCTTTTCCAAGAGCTCATAGTGGCAAATAATCCAGCACTGATTTGTGTTACATATATGCAGAAAAATACTTTCTCATACTTCTTGAATAACGGTGTACACAATTACTAAGCTTCTGATTGTTACAGCCTTTAGAAAAGATTGATTTTTGTCCATTCCTGCCTCAGTTGGGTTCAGCCTCAGCCATGATGTAAACAGCCTGTGACCTGACAGAATATTAATCTATTCACCAGACTACTCCCTCGGGGTGAATAATTCCTTTAGTCTTAAGAACAAAACAAGTCTCCCATGTTTTGTTTAGTAAATCACTTAAGGAGGTCACAATGAATGCGTATCCAGGTTAAATGATATTTATTATTAAGTAAGTAAGTATAGACAAGCCCTCCTGTACACATCCCTAATTTGAGTGAAGAACACTTGCCATCAGGAGTCATTGCATGCATAATGGCAATCTTCTGCATGAAGAAATTTCCCTTCTTTAAATGCTGGGGTTTGCAAACTCTGGTGTAGGCTTCTAGGGCATGTTATTTCAAACAGATGGATTTGCATAGCTCTGTGTAAGCTAAGGTCAGATATTCATTTTCAGAAAATTCCAAAAAGTGAAGAGCATCATTTTTGTTTATAGAGAGTGTAGCTTGGAATGCTCTTATATGTATTGAAATATATATTTTTAAATAAAATATTTTTCCCTAATATAGTACATCTTGATATCAGAGCACTAGAGACAGAGGTCTAATTAACAAGTAGGAGTGTCTTGTTTTCAGCTAGTAGGCAACATTAACAGTGGTACTTAAATATTCATCATTTTATCCTGACAGAAAGGGAAACAATGTCTCCCTTTTAAATTAAAGATTCAGGCATGGGACAAGCAAATGACTCATGAAGTGAAGGGTCTGTGGAGTCACAAGCATACGAAATCAACTGTGCCCACTCCTGATTTAGCATCTTTAATATGTTATCATAAATTAACAGCAAAAATCCTCAACAAAGTCTGCCTCCCATGATGCTGTTTGGATTTCATTCTGCATTCAGGATTATTCCATTTCTAGCCTTTTTTCTTTCTTTCCTCTCCTTTTGTTGTTGTCTGTTTTGTTTTTATTATAAAAACCCAGGAAAGGAAACTCAGATGTATGCATGTCTTTCTATGAAGAGAATGAGAATAATTAAATGTCTCATCAATCAAGGTTCGGAGGGAAGAGCAATTTAAAAAGCAGCAAATTCTCAGCTACAAGACACAATTTTTCAACATAGTCAATACCATTAGCTATGCATTCTCACCTGCGACGAACACCGCATGCCTGCATGCCACACTAACAGTCTGCACCATCTGTGTATCACCGTCCTGAAAATGATTTGTCTTTCACATTGTTGTTGCCACTGCTGAAATGCACCACCTCCCCGCCTCACTGTGCTCACATCCACTGTTTGGTCTCCATAAACCTTCAGCAAGTATCAATGAAGGTCAATGGGTGCCATTTTTTCCACATGGAGGAATTCAGTTCCACACCTTTGCTTCAAACACATTTCCACGTCAGACAGCATTTTTTTCAGACTGTCCCTCTGCTGCCATCTCTCACACAGTAGCAAAATTTAACAGAATATTGAAGGCAAGCTTCAGCTACTAATGCCATATCCCCAATATCTGCCTATGAGGTTGTGGGTCAAAATAATAAAGTAGGAGGCATTGCTTTCAGAGCAGCCCTTGTAGATACAACCTATGATTTAACAGTTGAAAATTGTCAGATTAAAAAAAAAAAAGAGAGAGAGAGAGAACAATAACAAAACCTTAATACTTCCAGCTGTGATTACTTTCTAGTTACTTGTTTTTTATGTCTTTTTTGAGACTAGTATACTCAAGGACAAATATCTACTGCTTTTTCTTCCTAAATCTGGACTTGGTTAAGGTGCAGCAAAAAAACCTTGTTTCTAAGCATGCCATTTTGTCCCCATTATGATGGATTTTTTTTGTTCCATCTGTTGTCAAGCAATGAAAAAACCATGTGCCCTACTGATCTGCTTCATCGGTGATCATAACAATGGTGCAGCCTCTGTCTCTATGGTGTTTCTTCTCTTTTATCTCCACTGACACCTTCAGGGCCTCACCTCTGCAGCTGTTAACATAAAAAAGCGAGGGCTGACCTAAGAAAGCAATGTAAAGAGAAAGCAGAAACAACACTGTGCATTCCCCAGGGTGCTTGGTAGCCAGGCAGATAGCAGGAGCTTGCATTCTGCCTACATTTTTCTTTCCACAACGCTCTGTTTTCTTTCATTGATTGTTATTTCCTCTTTTCCATCGCTTTCCCCTTCTTTTTGCTAAGACCTCAATCCATCATTAAACAGTTGCTTACATTTCAAGCACTCCTATTTCCTATAAACTTACAGCAGGAAAATGTTCTCGTGTTCATCTTTGAAATGAAGTATTTTCCTCTGTTTCCCTTTATTTTGTCTATCTTTCTTACATTTATTTGTTTTTTTTTTTCCCCCCATACATAACCACTGGAGATACCTTTCTTTCACAAATGATTTGCTTTTCCAATATACTACTGAGTCCTGAGATTTTTCCTGCTACTTCTACTACCACATCTCCTAACCCAGCTTCCCTGGGCAGATGATAGCTTTCACAGTTTTACAGGTCAGTCTTGAATCTTCATGAAGAATTACTTTTATCACTCATAATTTCTTGACTTTTATACAGAAGATTTCAATTTTTGTCAACCAGTCTCTTCTTTTCAGAGCTTTGGAATAAAGTATTATTAGAGACATACACAGAAACATTTTTACCAAAATGTTCCTTTTAAAACATGATTATCATTTATAATTTAAGATTTTTCCTTAAAATCTTCATTAGAATCTTAACTGTAGGAAAAATAAATAGATCAAAATTTGTATTTTGTTTGTATTCGTTTGTTTTTAAAGATTTTCATATTCACAGTCTTTTTTTTTTTAATGGTAGAAGATAATTTTGTTATATTGACTTAGCATTAGGGAAAAAAAAACAATTACATGTATGCTGACTTTGAATCTAAATCTACACTCTTGTCTAACACTGTCTGAATGAATATGAGGTGGTGAAAACTCTTGTCATGGTCTCCCTTAATTCTTACAAATTTAAATACAGATACAGGCTGGAAATGACAGCTTATACATAGAAATCTTTCAGTCCTTGCAGAGTGCACTGGAGAAGCATTATCATCTTTGCTCCTGTGAAATTTCTCATCTCAAGCACCCTTTAGAGTTGATCACATCCCAGATTCACTTTCCTTATAGAATAATTTGGTTTTCTAAGGTTCATGTATTTCGACCTCCCTTGCACAAACAACTCATCACTGTGACTGCTGCCTGGCTTCTTTCTCTCTCTCTCTCTCTCTCTCTCTCTCTCTCTCTTTCTTTCTTTCTTTCTTTCTTTCTTTCTTTCTTTCTTTCTTTCTTTCTTTCTTTCTTTCTTTCTTTCTTTCTTTCTTTCTTTCTTTCTTTTCTTCCTTTCCTCCTTTCCCCCTTTCCTCCTTTCCTTTTTTTTTTTTTTTGAATCTCTCTCCAAATTGAAGTTCAGAGTTATATGTGGAGCATGCTGAGGTATGCCAGCAGGCTGCACAGCAAAAGACAGATGCAGACTTGTAGGACAGTATTTAAACAGATAACTTCTACTTTTGATATGTGCTTCTTTTTGTCTGGGTAACAACCATCAGAGGTGCTTGAAAACACCAAATATCAACTGCTTTTGTAATCTCAGGATATTAGAAGTTTGAGACTCATTCCACAGACTGTAGTATGGGACTGGGGACCTGTGGACCCTCAAACAATAAGATTCCTTTTCATTTTTCCAGATTTAAAGAATTTCTTGCTAAATACTCATGGAAATCCGTTCTATGTTACTTGCTTCCAACAGCATCTATCAGTATTAAATGCACAAAGTATACTTAAAGGAATGGACCAGACCTGAATGACCAAATAATAGTCTAGCCTAATAAGGCAAAATAAAATCAAACACTAATCATGGTTGTTAATCTTACAGTATAATTGTTCACGATGTGTCTTTTAAGACACTATTGCTAGGATCAAAACGTAAATATTGTCATAAACTATACAGCTTGCTTTTATCAGCTACTTGAAAGTACCTCTTAAAGGCTTTGGGCAAGTAGAAAACCTTTCAGAATGATCAAAATACACTTCCTCTCTTTAAAAAATAAAATGCTCTGATTTACACCAGCCAGAAAGGAACACAATGCTGAACACTACACTGAGCAATAATCCCCTCATCCTGAAGTACCAAATGATCACTTAGCAACAGCACCTTGAAGGGCAAATAGATCAGTTTTTCACACTTTCTCATGTTTTTCAATCAAAGTAGTTACTTATCTATTCATTTTCTTTAAATTAATAGCTGTCTTATTGTTTTAACCTATACCTCACAGAATAGCTTTTACTGAACCACTGCACGTGGGGAAACAAGTTAATTTGTTACTGAATATATGGATATTTGCTACCACATCACGTTTAAATCTTTGTGAAAATGTCAATTCCACTGAGTAATGTCTATACTTCATTAATGTGGTTGCAGTTTCAGTTGGCTATCCAGACAAATAAGGGCTGGGGGCAGTACCACTTCATTAATAAATGCAACTATGAATGGAAGAAAAACCACACTTTCCTTAATTCTGATTTCTAGACAGAAGGATATTTGAGCTATTTTTCAGAACTCTATAGAATCTGTGTCATTCTTTTTTTTTCCCTATATTTTGAATTCTCGTACAGATCTCTCTGCCATCATCATGGGTTTAACACTAGACAAGACACCATTTGCCCTAACCTATGAAATCGATCCTTGTGGGCTTTGTATTCATTTTATAAATATCAAAACTAGACAAATCATCATCAACAACAACAACAAACAACAAAAACACACATAAAAAAAAACAACAAAAAAAGAAAAACAAGAAAGCAAAGGAAAATTAAATGTTTAAGTTAATTAATTAAATAACTGAATAAAATTGTTTTAATTGTTTTTTTCTCTATCCCTATGTCCCTGAATATCTTGCCAGCTATCTCATGAAGGAGTAGTTAGGCCTCATGTACATCAGGGAGAATACAGTTAAATATTTCAGGCTTGTTTCCCAGCTATTACTGACTAGTTGACTACACTTATTCTAAATACTGTGGAGAAGTGTGTTTAAATTTTACATTTTTTTCTAAAATAAGGAAAGATATCTGCCCTAGAAACAAAGTCAAGATGTTCCAGGGACATCTTAAAGGTAAGGGGCAGAGATGGCTCTGGAGAGGGTGACAAGCTGCAGCACAGAAAAAAAACATCAGAGATGTAATGCAATTTAAATTTTCCTGAGAATATCAGAACAACAGAGATGCTCCTGCCATATACCCAACCTCTACAAGGCCCTTTGGACACCCTCAGATCTACTGGCAGACTGCTGAACCTAACAGTAGTACAGAAGAAAAGTAGGGAACTGAAACCCTGGGAAAGAGCATGTGTTTGCGTGCACATATGCATCATGCTTATGTTTAAAACTCTGTATATAATGTCTCAGTGAGACAGCTGTACTTACAGTATATGCAAATCCTTGCACTATTTTCCTATTCTGCCATGCCTCCACTGCTGTTACCCACTTTTGTCAGAGGGAATTAAAATTTGTTATTGAAATTTTGAAGGTGCATTCATAGCTTGCATTCCCCACCCTGCAAGAAGTGCCATCTGTTGACAATCTGCCCCACCAACTCCTCCATAATTTTAATCAGAATTGTACCAAAATATCAGTTTTTCTAAAGCCTGTAATTTTTATATGAGACAAGGGAAAATCCTTACTGGATTGCAAGGCCTTATGTTTAGTTTTCCAATTCCCTTTGCAGCCTTTAAGTCAAGGAAAAGAAAAAAAAAAAAAAGGACAAGTTACATCTCCAAGGAAAAGCACAGAGGATGTTTCTTCTGAGGCAGATGGCATCTCCATCCAAAATGAGATTTTATGTATCACCTTTGCCTACAGAAAAAGAGAATGACTTTGCTCTTTTAATTAGAACAGCAGATGAAGGTCATCCAGTACACAGGCTATACACGTGTAAGTCTTCCTGTCAATCATCAGTGTCTTTCCTGGAAATCATCCATTATGCACAAATTTAAAGACAAGAGAAAATGCCACCTAATTTCGGAAGCTGGATGGATTTTGCATACACTGCCCACTGCTAGATCTCTGCTATATCTTATGCAGCAATCTGTCATCCTAAAGCTGTAAGAGGCCTCATGTGTCACTGACCATGGGTGGTGTTATCTCTACTATGCAGATACATAATACTAAGCTCCTGAAACTACAGATATTTTAAAAACTGAAGACCAAATTAAACAAACAAAAAAGAATAAATAAAAAGTTTTTTTTTTCTTTTTAGGTCAGCTGATTTAGAAGTTGAATGTCCTCAGATGATGTAAATCAATGCAGTCCCACCGAATTCAATGAAACTCTGCTTATTCACACCAACTGGCCATAGCAAACATGTTTCAGCCTCAGAACTGACTTATTCTCTTCAACTTGACCATTCAGCGGCTGTCAAGAGGTATCCCAGAGCGCTCAAAGCCAGCAGGCAGTGTGAGACATGCAAAAAAAAAAATCCTTTTCTACAATATTTCCCAATATGAATAAGAAAACTGTCTTGAGGCTGAAACAAAGGTCTGTTATAACCATGCTGCTCATGGCAAAACAATCACTCCCAATCACTCCCAGTGAAAGGGAGAAGCAGACAATACTGGCCTATCATATGTTAATAAAAACTGGCCAAGCAGAGAAATTTTATGCAGTTCCCAGCTGGTTTTGAATGCTTCCAAACACACTCAAAATAACTAGAGTTATGAAAAAATGTCTCCTCACAGTCCTGTGAACGGTGCTAGCTGCCTTAGGACAAATAAGTGAAAACCTAATAAAATACACGTGCACATAAACAGGGAAACTATCAGAAAATGAGAAAAGATGTTTTATTACACAAAAAGACCATAGTAACACTTTAAACTGTTGGTCAGAAATACTGGGAAAGAGAAGAAATGAAAATATTAGCTCTTTCTCTTCAGTTTTATGGTGTCTGATTCAATAGCATCACATTTGAAACATGAACTTAAATGAGTTCTTTAGGCATTGTTAGTCCACCAGTGCCTCGTTTTGCATGGAAGAGTAAAAAGCACCCAGTGTGAAAGCACTGACAGAAAATAGATATCTTCAGGAGCAGCAGAAGGTGCAGCTGAATGACACAACTGGTATGCATGATTTTGTAACCTAGATCCTTTTGTGGATCAAGCCCTGAAGTTCTTCTGTGTCCGTGCAGTTATTATCTCTTCAAGTCTGATTTCTGCTATTAGCACATTATTTATGCAGACTGTTTAAAAACAACATTTATGGCACTTTTTTTTTTTTTTAAATCTGAGGTTTATCAACCACGGATAATTGATTACAGGTGACAAGGAAGAGTATGAATGATTTAGCCAGAGAACAGTAAATAAGCAGTTATGATTTCTGAAACTTCAAACTCAAGGACACAGTGTCATGTAGTGTCTCAATCACTTTGTGAGGACAGGCACCTGAAACAACTTATTTCACATAAAAGTACAGGTCCACTAGATCTTGATATTCAAAGACTACATATTTTGATTGCTACTATTCAGCCAAGGATGTATGGAGCCCAGAACTTTAATTTCTTGTTTCAGTATTCCTGTCTGACAAGGAAGTTGTATACTATGTATGGCTCAGATGATTCATATCTTTTTAGGTTCAAGTTAGTTCTTTGCAGGCTAGGGGCCTTGGGCTGGCTATGCAATCAGGAAATGAGAACAGTTTTAATAATAGCATTTGCACAATAACAAACTAGACTGTGTGGCAAGGTTCTATGAATACTATATGATCCCAAATTAGAAGCTTCAATCCCCCATCTATTTTGGTGCCCTAGGCATTTGTTCTAAATGTGATGCTCTGCAAAAGCGATCCTCCTTGAAAAAAAAGAAACTCTTTCAAAATAATTGGGTTTTTTTCAGTAGAGATAAGTAGAGAAAAATGTTTACCTCCTTATGCCCTCTTCAAAGTATCAAGTGGATTTGGTGTCTTCCAGTTCTCTGTGTATAAAAAATTGTTCCATTTACAGCAGTGTACTCATTACTTCCTAAGCAGAATCTGTGTTTGCTAAGCTAATTTTTCTAAGAAGAAAGTTAAAGCTCACACCCTTTTTCTTTTCTGTATCTGATTTTGGCTTCTATAATTAAAATTTTAAAAACAACACCAAAGCCAACAAAAACAAAAACTCAGAACAACAACAAAACCCCAAAAGCATGCACTAGTGAATAAAGCTGAGAATGTGATTATTTCTGTTTTCTTCTGTGTTTAATTCTCATGCAAATGAAGAGGCTTAAGTTTCAGCAGTTACTAGAATACTGCTGTTTAATCACCAGTTTTATTTACTGACAATGACAACAGTTTCTGTGAATGATGTGTCAGGAGGAGGAATGAGAGGAAATGGGAAGATCAGGGTTTCCAACTTGCAAGCACAGTATCAGCAAGCTAATGCTGAAATAGGACTTTTCCTAAATTTCCTCTTCTCTTTATTTTCTCTTTATCATAAGAATTATCTCAAGTAATCAGGACATCAACATTCTGTTTAAATAAGAAACCATAGACATACTTTTAAAAAACATATATTTTTCTGACCATCTAGACATTTAGCACTTCATAAACCAGCCATTAAAGGAAGATAATTTTCATGAAATAAGATACAGCTCTATCTGACTACGGTATATGGTCATTTATCAATCAGTATCTTGAAATAGACATTTATCAATCTTTTGCCCCCATAATCTGTGCATTTATACTCCTGAAACAGTGAGAAATGAAGATTTATTCATATTTAAACCATGTTAGCTTTTTGTGTCTTGTTTTCCTTAAGCAGTTGTCTTGGAGATTTTTGTTAAAATTATAGAAGACCTTTAGCATTGGCATTACTGGTATTTCTACTTTAATTTATGTAATGTTCAACAATAATGGAGAAATCACAGTGTGATTGGTTCATTTCTTACCTCCAGAAAAGTTCATATTCTGTGATGCACGGTAGTTGGAATGACATTTTATTCAAACAGTTGTTGAGCCCCGAGGAGCCTGACAGTGGCAAAGAAGTGAATAAAGAGGTCATGAATTTTTCGTAGAGATGAAATCAACCTGTACTGTTCATGAATAATTCACTGAATTTTGAAAGGCAAACCTGGGGAAACATCTCATCAAAGCACTCTTAAGATGAATTGTCATGAACACTTACTGACTGGCCTTGAAAAACTAGCATGATCTTGTTTCAAACATATGTATGGGATCTTTCTTACAATAGTGCCTGAGTATTGGGTAGTCAGATACCTCTTGCCTTCCAGTATCGCCTAAAAATTCACATTTGCTATGAACACTACCAAATACTCAATATTGGCAAGACAGCTGAAATGTTGTGGGATTTTTATGATATTTGAGGTTAATTCAGTGTTGTTTTATATGGCTTAAGTTTTTTTTAAGGTACCCATACACTTAAGCATTTGAAATGGAGCACCTAAGACATAGGGCTGATTGGCACCCAAAAAAGCTATACTGGGCTATGCAGGATATTCTAGGTTATCCAAAAGATGATTAAAAATATATTTAGGCAACAGAGAGAGGCCTAACCTATATAGTCAATGGCAATGACAATTTAGTTTGTGGAAGATGGGTATTTATACAAACTGGGGAAAGATCTCCTCGCGAGTAGCCCTGTGGAGAAGGACTTGGGGGTCCTGGTAGATGAGAAGCTGGACATGAGCCAGCAGTGTGCTCTTGCAGCCCAAAAGGTCAACTATGTTCTGAGCTGCATAGAAAGAGGAGTGGCCAGCAGGGAGGGAGAGGTGATTGTCCCTCTCTACTCAGCTCTTGTGAGGCCCCATCTAGAGTACTGCGTCCAGGCCTGGGGCCCCCAGCACAAGAAAGAAGTGGAGCTCTTGAAACGAGTCTGGAGGAGGGCAACCAAGATGATCAGAGGGCTGGAGCACCTCTCCTATGAAGAAAGGTTGAGGGAACTGGGCTTCTTTAGTTTGGAGAAGAGAAGGCTGTAGGGAGATCTCATTGTGGCCTTCCAATACTTGAAGGGAGCACATAAACAGGAAGGGGTACAACTGTTTACATGGGTGGATAGCGATAGGACAAGGGGGAATGCTTTTAAACTATGACAGGGGAGATTTAGGTTAGATATTAGAAGGAAGTTTTTCACTCAGAGAGTGGTGACACCCTGGAACAGGTTGCCCCGGGAGGTTGTGGATGCCCCGTCCCTGGAGGCATTCAAGGCATTTCAGTCTGGAGAAGAGGAGGCTCAGAGGGGACCTTATCACTCTCTATAACTACCTGAAGGGAGGTTGGAGTGAGCTGGGGGTCAGCTTCTTCTCTCTTGTAACTAGTGACAGGATGAGGGGGAATGGCCTCAAGTTGCGCCAGGGGAGATATAGGCTGGACATTAGGAAACGCTACTTTTCTGAAAGAGTGGTCAGGCGCTGGAATGGGCTGCCCAGGGAGGTGGTTGAGTCACCGTCCCTGGAGGTGTTCAATAAATGTTTAGATATAGCATTGAGAGACATGGTTTAGTGGGGTTATTGGTGGTAGGTGAATGGTTGGACTAGGTGATCTTGCAGGTCTTTTCCAACCTATCTAATTCTATGATTCTATTCTAAGGCCGGGCTGGACGTGGCTCTGGGCAGCCTGGTCCAGTGGTAGGCAACCCTGCACACTGCAGGGGGGTTGAAACTAGATGATCATTACGGTCCTTCTGAACCCAGGCCATTCTATGATTCTATGATTGATTCTGTGATTATATAAAGATTGGAAAGCTGTATCTGGTCATCACTGTAGCTTTTCAGCCATGTACACCTATAAGTGTTGCTATACTTTACTCTTCAGCTACCACCAACTGCAGCTATGTTTTATACTGCCTAAGATATGAATGAATTTACCAAAACCTAGTCTACTAAACTGAGGTTTTGGGATACTAAAGTGAGATACTTTGTATCTTAAGACACTTCATTAAAAACAATAAGAAATACACCTCCACAAGCTGAAAGACTATATTCAAATTCTGCATCACTTCCTGCGTGTATTTCTTGCTCTCTCTCTAATGACTGCTGAAAAAGCCTCAAGTGTTGCATGAATGCAAGTAAGGAGAATGCACTCAGGCCTCTGAGTGCATTCAGGCACAGGAACAGGCTCCCCAGGGCATAGATCATGGCACCAAGCTGCCAGAGTTCAAGATGCATTTGTACAGTGCTCTCAGAAATATGGTTGTCCTGTGTTGGAATTATGGTTCTTCCAACTCAGGACATTTATTCTATTATTCTAAGATTAATTTTTTTTTTTGTACAAATTCTTTATTTTTCATCTATAAATCTTTTCACGTAGTGGAGTTTTGATTCATGATTGAGTTGTTTTCATCCTGTGTCATTAACCAAACCAGTTAACATTATTATCTTAATTTTCTAAGCTGGGGTTGCTCTTGGGGACAGTGATATCTCTCCCCTTTAGAGATTTGCTAAAATGTTTCCCATTTGCAACAAGTTTCCATAGCTGTATTTCCATTCACTGAAGTTTTAATTTATTGCTGAGTTCTCAAGTATTGTGGGTGGTATGTCCATATCCGGATGACCCTCATGTTGTTGGGCTATGGAGAAGATATCCGAGACCCATCCCAAATAAATGCTTTTTTTAGTTGCTTTTACAGTAGTCTGGGCACTGTAAAATAAAATCAGGAAGAATTTGCAAATCCAGATATTGATATATAGTGATATTCCTGGTTATGCCTAAGCTCACCTGCATCAGATAGGTCCTGCCACCCTGACATTCCTATGATTTTGGTAGTATTTGCCATGATACACTGTGCTTCGGTGGCAGTTCTAATGTTATATTTTTATAAAATCCCTTTTGTATGATGCTGCTCTCTTAAAACTCTAGTATATTTTATGGGCATGTGCATACAAAATTTTCTTTACAGATCTCTACCAGCAAAAAGGCATTAGAGTTGTTGCAGGTCTAAGCCATTGCACATTATTCATATTTAAATGTATTTAGATCTACCATATCTTGTATTACCACCCGTTCAGTGCTGTACTTATTTACCATATATACTGAAATACAGTAAAAAGATCATAATGTCATCAAAGAAATCACAGTACTCTCAGGTTGGG
>NC_034410.1:141793945-141855252 GCF_002078875.1 Numida meleagris
GGGAAGGGAAGGGAAGGGAAGGGAAGGGAAGGGAAGGGAAGGGAAGGGAAGGTGAGATGTGAGATGCTAATGATGCGAACCTTGTGGCAGCATTTCTACCCTAGCTCCATTGCAAAATGGAGGTGAGGGTGGGGATCATTGCCTTTAACTCATCTCAGCTTACTGAGATATGCACGTTGCAGCACACAGTGACCAGTCAATTTTGAAATGTGACTGCAGTTTATTCCCAACTCATAAAGTGTTCTTATTATGTTAAGCAGGTTCTATGGCACTCAAGAGTTCTTTAATAATCATTAAATGAAAATAAAGCAAACCAAAAAGGATTATAAATCTGGACATTTACCTCAGCAAAAAATGACTTTTTTTTTTTTTCTAAATACTACATTTTCTTGTAGCTATGCTGATGCATAAAAAACCAAATGCTCAGACTGAGGCTTGGAGTTTGGTAGTTACATCCACACAAGAAAACAAGATTGTTTCTAAGTCTTCAAAGTGCCATCCTGCAGCTGTCCATTAAAAATAAAATAAAGCCAGAAACCTGCCTTTGATTTAAATGCGCATATGACCTGGATTTCATAGCAATTTTACCAGCAGCAGTCAGATGGTTCAGAATAGGAATAAAAATAAAATTATGCACTAAAATTTATTTCTACTGTCAAAGACTAAAGAGCAATGTGTTTCCTGTTTAGCTGCAGCATGTCAAAAAAAGACTGCATTAAAGTAAGTATATTTTGTTCCTTTGTTCTACATATTTGCAGTATTTCTAGGAAGCTGGAAAGGATAGCCAAATAAAATGGAGGATATTAGCAAGAGATTTGGTTTCTGTTGAAACAGAAATGAAGATATGTTAATTTTTTCAAGAAATCCCACAGTGTATCTATGTATAGCTACAAAAGTTTAAGAATATACTTCTATATAGCTGATCAAAACATAAAATTATGTTGACGCATTCTAACAAGATTGCCTTAACTTTATTTCTTTTTTCAAAAAAAAAATAAAAAGTGACTTGCTGCTCTTCATTATTTTTCAGTGTTTGCCCTATGGGCTTCTTCAGTTCTCTGAACCACTTGTTCTGCTGGTCTTATTGCATGATGAAATCTCCTAATAAAACTTGTTTTACTTTTCTTATACCCACTTCCAATAAACTCTTAAATGCTTAAACCACTCAGAGGGACTCTGCCAAGTTTGGACAACAAATAAGCGTTCATGAGCAACTTTACAGTGAAAGACGAGGATGGTAGTACCCTCTCCCAGACACCAAGACTGAGATAAAAGCTGAAAAGATGTACTGCTGGTGTGTTTCCTTGAGGAATATCCATTCATTACTCCAGTATTTTGTCCAAGTTTCTAGAAGGTTAGCTGTCACGGGAGACAATTTGTAAGCAATGGGAACAGCTATGCTATGTGAAAATTGAGTCCTCCTCCTCACTGAAAGCATCTAATCTCATGTGTGCCTGCACATTGATATTCCACTTCCATTATCAGTCAAGTTATTTTGCTGCCCTCAGAGAGAAGACAGTCTTGCACCCAGAGAGAATCAACCACATGAAACAGGGAGCTACCCAGGTGGAATGTAGCTTTGCAGTAAAGCACTAGGTGTCCTGGTGGACACCAAACTTAATATGAGCCAACAATGTGCCCTTGCCATTACAAAGGCTAAGAGTACCTTAGGCTGCACTGGACAAAATATTACCAGCAGTCTGAGAGGTACACCTGAAATGCTTTTTCTCCCTGCTGAGCTCCTCAATACAGGAGAAACATGAACATAGTAGAGAGAATCCAACAAAGGGCCACTAACACGATGAAGGGAGAAGCCTGGAGGAGACCCAGGGGGAGTCTTGTCATTATGTATAGACGTCTGAATAAAAAAAAAGGTTTAAACCACATATTTACTTTCTTCTAGAGACTTTTGCATGCTCATTAACATCTTTGGTCTTCAGTTGATGTTCTGCCCAATCTGGTTTCGCAGCCAGCCATCCTTATTTGGCTAAGATAGCCGAACAGTTTACTGCCAACTTCCTTGGCTCATGCATCTTATTGTTTGGCATACAACATAAAAACCATGGTCAGTCAGTGCCAGATAGATTTCATATTGTCTTTTCTTCTCAGTTTTGATAAACAAAGTCTTTGGAGATGTTTAGTAATACAGAACAACACAACAAGAATGATATAGCTAGTTAGTTCTTTTCTTTAAAAATATAAATATGGCTAACATTTCAAACTAGATTAAAAGCAAAAAAAAAAAAAAAAGTTGATGCTGAACAAGATAACAATTTTACTTATGTTTTGCCCTCAAAACATTAGCTGTTTCACTTTGGGTTTGATACAAATTCTGTTTTCAATTACATTTTCATTTTTTCCTGAATTTAAAAAAAATTTAAAGGGTTACAAACTGTAAACTAATCCTAAATGTATCACTTGCCTAGGGATTTAAAACCCGAGATTCACATTTTTGCATCTGTAACTTGACTCTAATGTATGTTACCTTTGTACCTTCTCTTCCCACAAGATTCCACCTTGTACACTTTCTGTCACCAATAATTACTATGCTGTAAAAACTATAAGCACTTACATTAACTTTACAGATGTCCTCAGTTCTACACAGAGGTGACCACAGATGCAATGATAAATAATATTCTGAGATAGGTCAAGGAGAATATAGTGTTATAGCTGTTGCTAATATCATAAGAAATTGATCTTAATTGAGAAAGTTCCACAATTGTTATACAGAATGTTTCTATGAAGTGAGATACTTTTCTTGCATATTTTTCTGCAAAATATGTGTGATGCAGAAGCTGGAGATTTTGCTGGAAGCTGTCCAGTTGTTTATCACACAGTCCATGTCTTTTACTCTGGTATCAGGAAATTATGGTACAAACCTGTCACTCAAGTATCTCCTGCAAGGGAGTTAAAAGTTAAAAAATAAACAAACAAGCAAGGAAACGTGACACAAGCTTCTTTCTGTAGATTTCCACTCTTCTTATTTTTGAGTAGGATAAGGATACTGCTTTTAAGTCTAACTAGGTAGGGACAGAGAGTGAGGAAAACTTGACTTCACTTTTCTAATACATGGAACAGCTCAAAACCTCCAGAAACAGTGGAGTGCAACGTAGTCCAGATTCATCTCACCCTATTTCTAGGCCAAAAGAAACAGCAAGGTTCTCACTCTTACTCAGATTCTCTGGTTCCGAAGCAAGGCACACACTCATCATTTGCACAGGGCTGATAATAATAACATAAAAGAGCCAACAGCAAGTTCAATAATTGTATTATATTTAATCTGTGAATTACATGGTGAGGAATTCATTTGTAAGCCACATTCTGAAATAATAATTTATCCTTCATTATGTATTCTGTTAATGACAGCATCCTTGTTAGAGAGGGCCAAGGTCAGGTGTGCCAGTCCTTCATTACAAATGAGACTCAGTAGTGATTTTTGTTCTGCTATTGATTTAGCTTGTTGAGGTACGACCTGTCCCATTAAAATATTGTTAATAATTCCATGCATCTCCAAGCACTGACAGCAGCAGTAGTTCATCTAGTATTTGTGTGCACAACAGGTGTTTGTTCAGTTTGCTCATTCTCTGTTCACTTCATCAAATTATGCACCTAATGATTGAACATCTAAGCCACCACAATAGCAAATACTTTTTTTTTCTGTTTTGTCCAAATTAAATGCTGATAAAAAAGGCCCTAGAGAAATAGTGTTTGAGGTTGGCATTAAACTGTCTCTTTCTTCTTTAAAGCTTATTTGTAATAGATTGAAAATCAGCAAACACTTTCACTTGAGTGTGCAAAGGGGGACACAGAATTATTTTTCATCCACAGCAGGTGATGAATTTGCATAAGGAAAAAACTGGCCTGGAAACATCGTTTATTTGCACATCACACAACAAATAGTAACGTTTTCATCTAACATATAAAGGTAGGCATAAGAATAAAGAGCCATGAAGGAGCTGAGGTTGGAGGGTACCTTCATAGATCACCAGGTCCAATCTTCCTGCTTAAAGCATGTTCAGCTAGAGCAGGTTGCCCAGAATCACTTCCAACCATGTTTTTAATGAGAGGCTATACAAGCTATCTGGGCGATCTGTAGGGTATCCTTAAAGTAATAAAATATTTTCTTACATTTACATTTACATCTGTTTCAATCTGTGTTTCTGAGAACAGGGGACCATGCAAACACTTTTTCAATCAATATCTAGATCACATGTGAATGTCCTGGGAATGCTCTCATATTTTTTAAGGCAAGAGTAGCCATGGGAGGCAACAGAGCTTAGAACCACGCAGGTACATCTTTTCCCTTTTCTTTAAATGCAGAGAACTTTCTGCCATGGCCCTCTAACAGTTTTAGTTACTTATATACACGTATCTAGAAAATGTCAACAGGAGAAGCAGAACAAGCTGGCAACATATAATCCATTGCTTAGTGAAGATGAAATGAAGTGGGTGAAATTTTCTCAGGCATTTCTCCCACTTGCAACATGAGTGCTATGCCTTAGGCTGCTGATAGAAATGTGAGATTCCTTTTCACACATTAGTGAATCAAACTATACATATTATTTTCCCTCTCCTAAATCCCAAACAGAGCACTGCAAGAGAAGAATTTTACTTTGTGTTGAATATGCTATTTATGTTAACGGTTTTATTGTTGTTGTTGTTGCTTGGGTTTTCTTTTTTTTGGGTTCACTACCACAGGGGTACTATGCTGCAGGGGATTATAAACTGATCTCCCAATCACATTTAGAATTGCATTACATCAAAACATGACTAAGTAGGAAATTTCTATTTCCTACTAAGCAGAACAAATTTTTCAAAGGAGTTCAGAGAACAGCCTATTTCCTCTTCTGCCTTTCCACATTCATCCATTCTCTCTCTGAAGATGCTTTTCCTGTTTAAAACTTGTTCCTTTGGACAAGACATGTACATTTCTGTTAGAGTCAATAGAACTCCATCAGCCCTGCGCTCCTGATGGTGGCTAGTGGAACAATCTAATGAGGTTTCTTCCCTATTTCAGTGGCATTCCATTAGAATATTTGTTTGCTTGTTCAGTGGTTTACTTGTTTTACACAGTCAACTAATAATGTAAGGAAAAAATCATGTTTAGGTTATTAAATTTGAGAATACAAATTACATTTTTGTCATCAGTTCTAACTAGAGATATGACTTTTTTGGATGAAATGTTTTCTTACAAAATGATCATTTGGTGTTAAAGGAACATCTTGCAATTATGTGTGGATCACATAAAACTTAAATGTTTATGAAAAATATGAGGAAATCAGAAAAGATTATTTATTTTCTTAACATAAGGCTTGATCTTTTGATCAAGGAAGGAGGGGTGGTGGCGTGGCTCTCTATGTTAGAGAGTGTTTTGATGTTACCGAGCTTGCAACTGGGGATGATAACGTTGAATCTCTGTGGGTTAGGATCAAAGGAAAGGCTGACAAGGCAGACATCCTGGTGGGGGTCTGTTATAGACCGCCTAACCAGGATGCAGAGACAGATGAGGTGTTCTACCCACAGCTGGCAGAAGTTGCGCGAACGCCAGCCCTTGTCCTCATGGGGGACTTCAACTTCCCTGATATATGCTGGGAATACAACACAACGCAGGAGAAGCAGTCTAGGAGGTTTCTAGAGTGTATGGAAGATAACTTCCTTCTGCAGCTGGTGAGAGAACCTACCAGGGGAGGTGCCCTGCTAGACCTGCTGTTTACAAACAGGGAAGGTCTGGTGGGAGATGTGGAAGTTGGGGGCTGTCTTGGACAGAGCCACCATGAAATGGTAGAGTTCTCAATTCTTGGTGGAACCAGGAGAGGAGACAGCAAAACTGCTACCTTGGACTTTCGGAGGGCAGACTTCAAATTGCTCAGGAGACTGGTAGGGAGGGTCCCTTGGGATTCGGTCCTGGAGAGTAAAGGGGTCCAGGAAGGCTGGTTGCTCCTCAAGAAGGAAGTCCTGAAGGCGCAGGAACAGGCTGTCCCCCTGAGCCGCAAGATGAGCCGGCGGGGAAGGAGACAGGCATGGATGAACAGGGAGCTTTTCCTGAGGCTCCAGGAGAAAAAGAGAATCTACCTCCTGTGGAAGAAGGGACAGGCAACTCGGGGAGAGTACAAAGAGGTTGTTAGGATGTGCAGGGAGAAAATTAAAAAGGCAAAGGCCCAGCTTGAACTCAGCTTGGTTGCTGGGATAAAAGGGGACAAGAAACTCTCTCAATGCTATATCTAAATGTTTCTTGAACATCTCCAGGGACGAGGTTGAGAGACATGGTTTAGTGGGGTTATTGGTGGTAGGTGGATGGTTGGGCTGGATTATCTTGTAGGTCTTTTCCATCCTAGCTAATTCTATGATTCTATGATTCTATGATCTTTGGGTTTGAAATGCTGATTTAACTTCTTTATTAACAGAAAAGATACAGGTGCAAAGCTATTGTAGCTCTAAGTGATCAAGTTATTTACAAGCCAACTGGCCTCACAATACTGATGGTAGTCACCGCCAGTTGGTATAAAGAACAAATGTTTGCTAGCTGCAAACAGAGGATTTTAGCAAGAAATCTTGGCAAGTGAATATGTACTTTTTGTTATCTTTATTCCAGAGAAAAAAAAATGTCCCTCTAATCATATTTAAGATGGCTCATAAATGTTTTATTTAAAGTGAGCTTTAAAGTGGACTGCATTTGGTTTGAAAAGATGAGAGAAATATTGTAGGCAGTTAACAAACATGAAGGTATTTCATTTTCATTCCCCGAGACTGCTCTGCTCTGTAATATTTAAGAGACATAAGCTGATCTGCATTAAGTAGCTTAGTAATTGCCATGGTGTAGTTTTAAGCAGCTTGTTAATAAAGGTGTTTATTATAAGTACTTGGGAAACAGTAATAAAATCTGAACTCAGTTGAACTTGGTGAAGTGGTTTACATTTTATCATTAGAGATTTACTTTGGAGCATTTGTATTCCATGCAAGATTTCAAGCTGGAGCCATGTCTCCAAAAAGACAACTCAACTGCAAACTATTTGAGAGTTTTTAGTATTACTTTAGGATCAGTAAACTTAAGATGAGTTTTGTTTGTATTATGACTAACCTAGGTGAGACTTCACAAACAGAATTTGAATCTTCTGACTCTAATTTAAACAACGTGTGCTATCTGAACCAGAAGCATCAGCCCTGTCTTGATCTTACAGCTCTTAAATCTGCACTACATCAATGAGATGTCACTATGTTGGGCATTTTCTTCTGAAGATGTCAGAGAGCTCATGAGGTTTTGGGACAGTTCTCAACTTCCAGACTTTCAAAATAATTTGATTAAGCTTTGTGTGTTGAAACTTGTTTTCTTGTTTTCTTGAAAGGGTCTATATCAGTGGATTTGTAAGGCAGCCAAAATCTGAGTGAAAAAAAGAAGAGGATAAACATGTGCAACAACTTGGCATGACATGAGGAAATGTGAAAGATTATATAATCTCCTGCATTATTGCTCCTCTGGGAAATCTGCAGTGATCCCCAATAAACATGATACAGTTTAATGTTTTGTTTGTATTTATTACATAGGAAGATGACAGAAATAGGAACTGTTTCTTTCGCATTCCTTCAACATTGGATAGGTCCATTATTTTAAAATACACTGTGACTTAAGTCTGAAGGACTGATCATGATTGAACAACTGATTCTGATGAACTGATTCTATGATTATGAAATATTCCTAATCTCACCTATTTTCTAACATCAATATAAAGTAAGCATGCTCAGCATAATACTGATCTTTTACACTACTGTGTCCACAAAGACAGGGAAATAAGAATAAAAATTAAATAACCATTCAAATATTACCAATATTTCCTTTAAAATATTGACTAATGTAAGCAATATTAGATCTTTCTTTTAAGGCTTACACTGACTACATTCAGGCCAGCGGTATGAAATCATAAAGATCTGTTTTCTGTCACTGTAAGTGCATAATTTCCTCCTCTTTTAATTTCACATTCTAAGTTAATTTAGTGTTAAGAATATTAGATTTAGCTCTAGGGTACTGAACAGCAGATCATGAGCTAAGCCAGATAAATGGGCAGTTTACTGCAGTTAAGGATCTGTCAGCAATTGCTGACATAAAATGCATAAAAAAGGACAATCTTTCCCTACTTTTTCCCCATTATTTTCATTTCACATAAGTGAAATAAAAATTAGCTAACCTTTAAATAAATTCAACTGCAAGAATGGCTGTACTGGTGCTGTGGACCTGAAAGATACATTTACTCTGCCAGACAATTTGGTTCCCTGTTCTCATCCTTCAGACTGCATGTGCTGAGCGTTTTCTCAGGTTATACTTTGAAGTGAATCATCTAGTTCTGTCTAAATCAAACCTTTGCTCCTGAAAATAGTTTGCTTTGGGATCCTGTCCCATTTAACACTGGATGAAATGCAGTTTTGTTCCCCCTTGTCCTCAGCATTCTTCCACTTTACTGCAGTACCTTTTATATCTGCAAACATTTTTCTCATCATTTCTTCCTATATTCCTAACATGCAATTCACATTGTCAGGTTTGTTGAATGAAAGAACACTGATTCCCAAGGCTGCAAAACAGCCCTCCCATTATCTTTGAAACAAAGCAATGAAAAATTACACACACACTTAAGCAACATAAGCATGTATTAGAATTTCTGTGACACTGCATGCAGCACAGAGACCCAAGGCCAAGTGCAACATGGTGTAAGTGTGGCAAGTAATCTCTGGAGAGGTCTAGCACCAGGAAAGGAGGTTGTAGCAAGGTAGGGGTGAGCCTCTTCTCCCAGGTAACTAGTGATAGGACAAGAGATGGTGGCCATAAGCTGCACCAGGGGAAGTTCTAGCTGGATATAAGGAAAGATATTTTTCTCAGAAAGAATGATCAGATATTGGAACAGACTGCCCAGGGAAGTGGTGGAGTCACTGTCTCTGGAGGTTTTCAAGAAAAGGGTAGGTGTGGCCCTGAGGGACATTGTTTAGTGGGCATAGTGGTTGGACTAGATGGTCTTTAGAGGCCTTTTCCAAACCGTAACAATTCTATGATTCTATTCTGTGAAATGTGAACAATACTGCTATATAGTTCTTGGTTTTGAAATCAGGGATTAATGCTTGCAAGCAATGCAATTAGCAATACAGAAGCCCTATTAAAAAAAAACACATCACTTCCAGTGAGCCAGAATGAGCATCCTATGACCTGAGTGTGCTAGCAAACTGTCACACCACAGCACTTCTAAGCTGTTTCAGATCAGTGATCTCTCCTCTGAAGTTAAAAACTGTAGTAAAAAAAATGTCAGCAATAACAAAACTAATCCAGTTCTATGTTTTACTGCGCATTAAGCTTGAAGGTTTGAGAGAACACCTGTCCTGAGAGCAGCAGAGCACTAGAGGAGGACTGAGCTGCTCCTGCTCAAGTGGAGCTGATTTAGAGCTGCTGCAGCTCTTAAAAAGTTGTTAGGTGTGTAACAACATTGATAATCCTCCCCACATTCCATGATATGATGCTTGTCATTTTCTTTGAACTTTTTCTAGGCTCCAGCTCTTCATGTGCTATAAAGATTTCCAGATGTTGAGATCATGGAGAAAGGAAGCAAAAATGAGAAGTCAACACAATCTCCAACCTGATAAAGAAGGCAACCCAAAGGGCATTGCTAGAAAAACAACCAAAGAGTCCTGACACTGAGACTGGCCTCAGTTTTGCTCCGACACCTGATTTTCAAAAACATTAGCAAGCTCTCTTCAAACTCCTATATGGTGTCATAGAAGTGACAGATGTTCCCATGCTTCCAGATTATTTTTCAGATGACATAGGTTGTATTTTAGGAAGAATAGATCAATTGTGCTTTGCAGTCGGTATTGAAGACACATCTCTTTTCAGGATAAGATGCTTTTTTTGTCTAATTTTTATAATCGTGTTGCTAAAGGCTAACGGGTGAAGGCTGAACCAAGACTTCCTTTCTCTCCTAGTCCTGAATTGTTTTTTCTTCCATTGTTTTTAATGTATGACCAATTTTCTCTGCTGGAGATATCCAGCTCATTAGAAATCCAGCACATTAATCCAATGCTGATAATGCAGTATCGTTAACTTTTTCCAGTTCATTGAAGGGTTGGAGGAGTATAAAAAGATCATCATCAAGGGAAATTTGGTCACCAGTCACTCATTTCTATCTCCTCTGTAGACATAGGAAATCCATAATTTATATGAGCAGGTCTTCTTCATGCAACTCTTTCAGTCTCTAGAAAATTAGGTCAATATGTTTTCATTTACTCTGAATTTGCTGCATTTATTTATTTATTTGCTTCTGTGTGCTATGAACATTTTTCTCTTAGCATCCTTTTGGCATTTCTGCTATAGCTAATGGAAGAATAATTATTTTCTTGAAATCCAAATTGAAAGGTTAACCTTAGCATTTCTTTTCAAATATTTTTAAGTGTTTTCAGCTGCAGGAGTATTTATGATGCTATAGCAGTTTAGAATATAAGATAAGTTAATAAATGAATTACAATTTCCTCAGCTCTCCAAGCAAAGTGAAAATTAAACTAACTTAAATAGTGAAAAAATTAATGCACAATATTATTGTTCATTTGTTTGTGACTCAGTAAACCTCAGACTTTGCTTAGATTACACAAAGGTGTTGATTTTTAAATAGCATGAATTAGTAGACTCTATCAAATATTACAAAAGGATTTTCATGAAGTTGATTTTGTTGCACCAGTGAATGGAGTCCAATAGAATAGGAATGGGACTGAGACCTTTTAATGTTAGGACATTAATTTTTGAAAGAATTAATCTGTTTACTACTAGGAAAAGTCTCCATGAATCAAAGAACATGTATAAATCTTTAAACGATTGAAAATACAGGATTAGATAACAGTTATATACAATAAAAGACTAAGAGACTATTTGCCTGATATCCTAACTCATCGAGAAATTGATGCAACTCATTAAAAACTAACACCCAAGTCATTCTCCTACCAAAAAAAAATAAGATAAAAGAATATTTTCAAAACTTTTAATTTCAAGAAAAAACTGAAAAATTTTAAACCCTGGTAATACTTTCTGTAATTCTTGTGATTTTACAATCTCTGTATTGTATAATAGCAAATGGAATTTTCATTTTCTTAAATCAACTACAAACAAACTCCATAGTCAGAGAAAACAATGTAGACTTTTAATCTTTCTGATAACTATTTACAAGACAATATTTACATCTATATTTGGAATTGCAGAATACTACGTATGAACAGATATCAGCCTAGTGAATGCTCACAAAGTGCTAATCTTCAGTGATAGATTTCACTTTTTATAATTTATTATGTTTTCTATTATACTGTTGTTTGACTAGATCTTTTTCAGGATTCGAAAGAGTAAAGATAAACAAGGAAGTAATGAATAAAGAAAAATCAGTATATATTTTACCAGGCAATAATTCATTAAAATATTCATTTTTCAGTAATCAAAAGAATTATAGTCAGTCTTTTTACTTGTGAAAAGAAATCATAACATTCCAATAATAACCATTGAAGAACAATGCTATAATCAAGTCAATGATTCTACTCCTATATATTCTAGACAACATACATTGTGTTTGATAAACTAATTCACCCTTTTTTTTTATTATTAACAACATGAGACTACTTCTCACATACAAGAATTGAAGTGGATGCTTCTAAAAATACTGGAAACAGAAGCGTTCCGTTCTTTAAAAATTCATTAGAATTCAGACTCATTAATTAACAGAGTAAGGGCACAACTTTGTATTATGTTTCATCTACTCTAATGGCTTACTCCCACTTACAGAAGAATAATTTCTCCTGATCCCACACTTCTATCACCTCCTTCACACCAACTCTAACTGCTGACTGACAGTAAACCAAACTGGTTTGCTACTCCTGCATACATTTAAGCAGAAGTGAACTTCTCTGATGTTAGGAAGCAGAATCTGTCTACTCCAAGAAACAAGCTGAAACTGAAAAGTTGGGAGCTGAGGCAAGAAAAGGAGAAAAGGCAAACAAGATGGAGTGAGACCGTGTCTTAGGGGGACAAAATGTTCTTTAAAGTGGGCTCTGATTAATGATTTGTATGTATAGCGTGTTACTCCAACTCAGCCACTTATTAATACAACCTCTAGCACTGACTTTAGTAGTTTAGCAAAGAATTCCAGAAATGTATAAAACCATGTGGCCTAAAAATATTAGGAAATAGAGAAAACATTACTTCCATTAGCACTGAAGAAAACTCCTACTAATTTGAGTTTGTTTAATTTACATGTCCAGAGATTAGTTCTCATTAGTCCTTACTGGTTCTCTAAAATAAAAAAGACAATCAGATGCAGCACGAATTGAAATTACTCTAAATATTGTCCAAATCATCTTTCAACGTTCCATTTGATAAATTAAACGGCTTGAACTCTCATTTTTTTTACCATGTAAAGTTCTCTCACATTGTCAAAATATTTTTTCACCTTCTCAGTTTTAGAATTATTATTATTATTTTTAAAGCAATAATTATATACTTTCTTCAAACTTAGCCACATTATGTTGAGGAATTTGATTATGTGCGGTATTCCTTAATGGGGTCCCTGCAGCCAGGATTACATTAGCAGTTTATAATTTCACCAGGAAGGGAGAGTTCATGGAACCACAGAATCATAGAATATTCTGAGTTGGAAGGGACCGACAAGGATCACTGAGCCCAGCTCCTGGCTCCACACAGGATCACCCAAAATTCAAACCCTATGTCTGAGAGCTCTGTCCAAACACTCTTTGGACTCCAGCAGCTCGGGGCTGTGCCCAATGCCCTGGACAGCCTGTTCCATGCCCACTGCCCTCTCGTGCAGACCTTTTCCCTAACCCCCAGCTGCCCCACCCCTGACACAGCTCCATGCCGTTCCCTCGGGCCCTGTCGCTGTTACAGAGAGCAGAGCTCAGTGCTGCCCTCTGCTCCACGTGAGGAGCTGCAGCCACCATGAGGCCTCCCCTCAGCCTGTTCTGTTATGGGCTGAGCAAATCCAGGAACCTCAGCCACTCCTCATATGTCTTGCTCTCTGGACCCATCACCATCTTTGTAGTCTTCATTCGAACACTCTCTAATAGTTTTACATTTTTTATAATGTGGCACCCAGAACTGCACCCAGTACTTGAGATGAGGCCACACAGCATGGAACAGAGAGGACAATCCATTCCCTCACCTGCTATTGGTGCCGAGCGTGATGCCCCCCAGAGTATGGTTGGCTCATTTGTCTGCCAGGACACGATGCTGACTCATATTTAACTTGTCAAGCAGAATGACTGGATCCTTTTCTGCAGGGCTTCTTTTCAGCCTCTTTGCCCCCCCAGTCTGTATATCTATCTCCAGGATTGCTTCACCCCAAAGTGCTGAACCCAGCACTTGTTAAACTTCATGTGGTTGGTAATTGCTCAGCCCTCCAGTGTGTCAATATCACTCTGAAAGGCCTCTCTGTCCTCAAGGGAACCAACAGTTTCTGTTAATTTAGTACCATTGTGGAGTTGTTGGAGCAAGTCCAGAGGAGGGCCACAAAGATGATCAGAGAGCTGGAGCACCTCCCCTACGAGGACAGGCTGAGAGAGCTGTGGCTCTTCAGCCTGGAGAAGAGAAGGCTCTGAGGAGACCTTATAGCAGCCTTCTAGTACCTGAAGAGGGCCTACAAGAAAGCTGAGGAGATACTTTTTATAAGGGCAGGTAGTGACAAGACAAGGGGAAATGCTTTTAAAGTGGTAGAGGGTAGATTTAGACTAGATATTAGGAAGAAATTCTTTACTGTGAGGATGGTGAAACACTGGAACAGGCTGCCCTAAGAGGTTGTGGATGCTCCCTCCCAGGAAGCATTCAAGGCCAGGCTGGATGGGGGTTTGAGCAACCTGGTCTATAGGGAAGTATCCCTTCTTATAGCAGGGCAGTTGGAACTAGACGATCTTAAAGGTCCCTTCCAACCCTAAACATTCTATGATTCTATGATTCTTTGATTCTATGTCTAGGTCATTTATAAAAACAGGAGCCTAAAAAGAACCACACTCACTAGTGACTGACCCACTTTGAGCATGATCTGCCAACCATCTCCCATCTTTTTGTGTACTTGTCTAGCTGTATGCTGGACATTTTGTCCAGAAGGATTCTGTGAGAAACAGTATTGAAAGCTTCACTGAAATACAAAAAGACTATATCAACTGGCTTCCCTCGTTCAAGTAAATGGGTAACTTTGTCATAAAAGGAAATTAGGTTTGTTAAACAGGACTTGTCCCTTGTGAACCTGTGTTGGCTTTAAGCATTTACTGCATTGTCTTTGAAGTGTTTTTCAATAACTCCCAGAATGATCTCCATAATTTTACTAGGCACCAAAGTGAGATTGACAGGCTTATAATTACCAAGGTCTTTTTTCTTGCCCTTCTTGATAACTGGGACAACCAGCTTCCAGTCAATAGGGACCTCTGCAGATTCCCACGACCATTTAAAAGTAATTGAGAGAGATCTTGTGATTACATTGGCCAGCTCTTTCAGTATACCAGGATTAGTCCCATCAGGCCCCTTAGATTTATATGCATCAATCTGTAACAGCAAATCCTATACAAGTTTGAGGCTGACAGGGAGTTTATCTTTCCCGTCATCATAGTTGTCTGTCTTGGTGCTCCAGGGGTCTGAGGGTCCATCATCAGTGTTGAAGAGTGGTCAGGCAATGGAATGGGATGCCCAGGGAGGTGATGGAGTCACTGTCCCTGGAGGTGTTGAAGAAATGTTGAGACGTTGTACTGAGGGACATGGTTTAGAGGGAAATATTGATGATAGGTGGACAGTTGGACTGGATGACCTTGCAGATCTTTTCCAAAACTGGTGATTCTATGATTCTAGGATTCTACGAAGACAGAGCTGAAGAAGGCATTAAACTTTTCTGCTCTGTCTTCACTGTTCATATGTGCTGTGCTGCTTGTCCATTTTTCAGAAACACTGCCTACAATTTGGTATTCATGACCTGCATATACTTTTTTAAGTGGAACTTCACATTACATTGAAAGCTTTGTTTCTACATGCCCAGATAACAAGGTGGTACAAAATCTTTATGTAACAGGCATGTTCTTCTCATCTCTTTACCTCCCTCTATTTCAACTGTAAAAGAAACACTAGGTCAGGAACATGTACCTCCTTATGTATCAGACTATTAATTAGCCCAAATCTAATTTGAGGTTCTAGAAATTACTGATTTTCAAATAATGTAGTGTTTAATGTCATCATGGGACAGTTCTGTTATAATATGATATAATAAAAATGCATCTTTTCTCTTGGGCAATACAAAATGTAATTATTGAGGAAAGCCTTCCTATAAAATTACATGAAAATCACTTGTTAGAGAAATGATGAGAGCTACTGGAGCCATGGGACACTGGAACAACCAGCAAAACTATATTTTTTTCCATTCTCCTGTTTTATTACAGAACAAAACACATACCCTAAGTCTGTGAAAAGCATCCACAAACTCTCATAAAAGCAATTGATTATTCTTGTCTTCTTATCTATTCCAAAAGGCAGTGAAGATCTTTTGCTACAAATGCTATAGCCTTGGGCAAATCAGTCAGAGTAAGGTCTCAGTTCTTCAAAGCATTTTATGTTATTTTTACTCATCTGTCTTCAGAAAGTACGTAAATTTAAATGGATATTTGGGTTACAATATACAAAACAAGACTTAAACATTATACTTATCCACTCTCTCAACAACTTGATGACTTGAATACTTAAAGGATTGAGGAGTTTGAAAGAGATTTGTGTCACACGGATTTAGACATTTGTCCAGTGCACGCTTAAATTCCTTGGGTTGCTTACAGCTATGTAGAGGATTAAGCAAATTACAGAGTGTTGCATGTTTCAGACAGACTGAAATACCTGTGCTCAACATTGATTATGGTAGGAGTGATAGAGAAATTAGGTCCAAATTTAGGTATCTTAATGAAGGACTTAAGGTTGGGTAGAATTAAAAGATCATTTCTACAGAATGCAGAAAACCGTCTGACTTCCCTAGGAATAAAGATAGCTTGTTCCTTTGTATATTTGAAGCTATGAAATCTAGCCCTGAGAAGTGCTGAGCATTTGGAAATTGTCTTGACCTCACAATATTGTGAAGTTACTCACATTTTCTCGGTATCAGGCATTTATTCTACTCACATATGGTTTCTTCAAATACCTAGTGAATTTAAGAATTCTTATTATGTCTAATTATGAAAATCAGGAATATTTATTTTTTAGCCTTTATAGAAATTACTGAATTGTATTCACTGTAGTTTAATGAATCAGATGTGGATTTTACTCCAAAATTCCCTAAGGGCCTTTGAGAGCTTAATGACATTCTGCACTTGTTGATACATAAGACTTAAGGTATGAGGCTACATCTTCATTCATTTAGACAATACATTGGTAAAAAGATAACCAGAAAATGTGGAGTATTAAGTCTAATATTTAAGTCTAATTATGTTCAACCATCCAGCCCAAGTTTTATCTTCGAGGGTGGGTTACATTTCTTTTAAATACATTCTTCTGTTCATGAAAGATGAATTCTCAGTTTCAGACTCAGCTTGGGAAAGTTTGTGTTTGTCAATCAGGCTTTGAAATGAAAGCTTTTATATTCGAAGCCATGACATCTTGAGCTTATTTTTTATCTCAGTTATGTCAGTAAAATCCAATTAAATCAGACCTATTCTACTTCTGTATTTAACTCAGCTCCTGTAATACTGCTAAGTGTGAGTGTCAAACATGTAGAGCAAATACCACAGCAAGTTTGCAGATGACACCAAATCAGCACACTGGAGGGAAAAGATGCCATGCAGAGTCTGGGCCAGCTCTCCTAGTTCTGTTCCCTTTCAACTCCTTGTACATCCCCAGCTCCTTGTGTGCTGGGTACCACAGGAAACTGAAAAGTCCTTGACTTAGTGTAAATACTGCTCAGCAGTAGTTAGAACATTAGTGAGTTAGAAACATTATTCTTATCCTAAATCAGCACCATACTAGCTACCAACAAGCTACCAAGAAGAAAATAAACCCAATCCTAGTCAAAACAAGGACATTTACTCAGTTCTGGGGCCTCCAGCATAAGAAGGACATGGACCTGTTGAGCCAGTCCAGACAAAGGCCACAGAGATGATCAGGGGCTGGAGCACCTCTCTTAAGAAAAAAGCTGAGGAAGTTGGTGTTGTTCAGTCTGGAGAAGAGAAACAGACTTTATAGTGGCCTTCCAGTACCTAAAGGGAACATATAGGAAAGATGGGAAGGGACTCTACAGGGAGCTTAAGTGATAGGACAAAAGACAGTAATTTCAAACTAAAAGAGAAGAGATTTAGGCTGGATATTAGGATGAAATTGTTTACTCCAAGGGTGGGGAAGCACTGAGACAGGTTGCCCAGAGAAGCTTTGGATGCCTCATCACTGGAGGCATTCTAAACCATGTTGGACTGGGCCCTCAGAAGCCTGATCTAGTGGGTGGCAGCCCTGTTCATGGCAGGAGGTTGGAAATGGATGGACTTTGAGGTCCCTTCCAACCCAAACTTTGGTACAATTGTGGGAATCGAATATTGTTTCTGCATTAGAACAAGATAAGAATTTTCTTAATTTCATGGCCTCTGGTGCCATTTGGGTCCTTTATTAGAACTAATAGTTCTTTTCAGGGTTCTTTCTACTTTACTGGGGTTCACTGATAGTTTTCATTACTTATTCTCTAGATAAACCTTCCCCAGCAACACATACTCAGTATATAAGTAAAGTAATATATACATATATATATATATACACATAGAGATTAGGTAGATGGAGTAAGCATGAAGACTGCAGCTCCTGTCTGTCCAGCTTCTGGGCCTTCAGTTAAAGGCAAGTGAGATGTAATAAATACCTTTACAAATCAGAAACCCCCTGATGTTGGAAAACTACTAATTTTTGGTGCTGGATAGACAGGGCCTGAGCAATAGAGAATTAAAGGAGAAGTTAAATAATTAACATCATACATATATATATAAGCTAGCAACAACTTATGTATAGCCAGCATGAAAATATATGTTATACTTTGTCATACACATTGCAAGAATATCCTGCACGAGATTGATCAAACCAGAGAAGAAGTCACGACATGACCAAAGAAGTGCCTAAAGAGGCATCAGGAAGGCCTGGCATCCCCCCCCCCCCCAGGGCTCTTTGTTTAACAAAGGAAGCGTCCTTCAGATAGAATGGAAGAAGCTTTGGAGAAAATAACCATATCAGCACGATAAGAAGAGTACTGAGACATCTTGGAAACAGCAGGATGGTGACTGACTGGCACAAGATAGCACATGAATTAACAAGTGTCAGAATGTAATTAACAAATGTAAACCTTCGATAAGATTGTGAACCTGGAGTACCCAGCCAAAGCAGAAACAGGGTAGGGGGTAGGCAAGGGGTGGAAACAAGGTACAAAAGCTGTCATACTGTGTCCATAGGTGCGCTCCTGCTTGCAGGATGCCTGCCATTGCAATTGTGAATAAAATCTGCTTTTATCAGAGATACCGTCCTGATCAATTATTTGGATATTTCCAACATAATTCTATAAACTTTTTTGAGATATTACACGTATTTCTTTCTCCCAAGGCCTTCTTTTGTTTTTGTTTCTTGTTTAGAGCTTAAGAAAAATTTTTGGCAGTTCATTTCTTCAGGAGCTGAAGCAGGTGGTAAATTAATAGCTTAGGTGGGGGCTGCCACAAAGCATGAAAAGTTATGACTGGTGTCAGTATAAATTACTTTCTTTAACTGCAAATAAAGCAGTGGAGAAAACATTAGCTATGCAGCAAACATGGAGTTAGTCAACAAAGAGAGATTTTACAAGGTTTCCTCAAGCAATCTCCAAAAGGTCATTTCATGCATCTGCTGCAGTTGGTAGCATTTTACAGTCATTTGTTGTTGTTCTAAATCTGTGGCTGTAACAGTGATCTCATTAGTAAAATCAATGGATGAGGAACATACTGTAGTAATTTTTTTCAGTGGAACAGATATTGCAGATGCAAGCTAAAATGTGAATGTAAATAACGCATATAGTAAAACTAACATTTTTCAATTACAGGAAGATTTCTGGAAAGGAAATATATTCCATTTGTAAACTCACTGAAGCTGTAGAGAGCTAAGAGTTAAAAAAAATATATAGCTCATATACCATATGCATTTGAGATCATCTTCTAGTACTGATGCCAGCTGTTAACGGAGCTGCCCACACATGTACTAATAATTTCACTTAGCGGCTGAAACGGGGTGGTACTCAAACTGTCTCATAGAAGTTCTTCTGGGCTTGCATTACTCCTGAACTCTGCACTTCTTTTTTTTTTTGAGCATTAATTATTGCACTATTTCAATGAAACTTTTGATTTGAAGAAGTAGAGCACAATGTATTTTGTAACTTGTCTTTAGAAATAGCTGATTTGAATACAGTTGTTGAATTGTTGTATTATGTGATTAATTCTTGCTTGCAAAACTGTAATAGCTTTTAGATGTTGCGAATAGTACAGGTGTAGTATTATAGACTAGAAAGCATGTTGTAAGGCTATTCTGTTTTGATAAGAGACCCTCAGCAAAAGAAACAGTGAAAGCAAGGGCCTCCACACAAGGCGGAATTGTCTCACTCTGGGATTGGGTCAAGATGCTCCCCCTGTATCCTCCTTATCTTCTACACCCCAGTATATATCCTTAAAAGACAGGTTGCCAAACTTATCTCTATCCAAAGATGAGCAGATGTCCAGAAATAATGGCTGAGTGCTGAGTGAGCAAATGTTATGGTTCTGGTACCTGTAAATTACTTACAATAGGTGTTCTCCTACTGAGCATGCTTCAGTGAAGAAAGTTCATCTAGAGGACAAGCGAGGAAGATCATAGAAGATCATTGGATGAAGTAAAAGACTGTTGGACTGTCATTATGCTAAAAGGATGCTAGACAGTAGAAGAGACCATGAAATATAAGACTGGAGACCTCATGAATCACTACCTGAGATAGGCGTGTATATGTTAATTGTCTCACATGTAATTGATGAATATGTACTATCTGTGGAACTATAATGGACTCTGAATCATGTAATCTTTGAAGCGCTTATGGTGGAAATACCCCCAGTGCTTCCTGGCGCCACAGTAAACATACCTGCTTTATAACCTTCTGTTTGATTCCGCATGTCACTTTACAGACAATGGAGTTTCAGTGCTTGGAAGAAGTTCTTAAAATTATTTTATCCATACAAGTAAAACCATGGAGCACAGGGACACAACTGTTAAAGAAGTTTCCAGCTAGTGAGGGACTTCATGCTGCTGTATTGCTAGTGATGAAGCAGTTGCTTCCACTCTCTGCTCACTGTGCCTCACTTGGCCTCTTTCTCTGTTCCTATATACTTCTGTTAATTATGTTATCCTTGTCCCTTCCAGCATCCTACCACGAGCATTTAGTGTGATCACGATTCTTGTATACATTCACTTTGTGAACAGTCTTTCTCACCTGAATCCACACAAAGCAAGCCTGCTTGTTTCCAGAGCTTTTCCTTTGGCTTTCATAGAGTGGTTGTTGCTACTTACTAGGGGTTAGCAGTAAGGTTAGAAACACTGGATAGAAAACCAGTGTCCAGCTACACCATAGTTTTCTGTCAGTAGAAGTGGAACCTTCAAAAGACGTCGTTTGTACACATAATAACCTTTTTTATCTGGGCAGCTTCAGAGGAACTCCATCTGTATATACTTTCCAGTATTCAAAGATCTAACTCTCTTAATGGATGTCTGTGAGGGCAGCAGCACAGCTTTACAAAGAGGTCTGGGTGTGATTAGCTGATCTTAACATCACAAAGGAAACAAAAGGGCACATCTGGGTGTGATTTTTCCTTTAAATGGAGCAAACATCAGACTCGCTGTGCATATGTGTTGGCTCCATGGGAGTTCTTGAAGCTTACAGGAGTGTGACTTAAAAGATCAACGAGCTTTTAAAGGAAAGGAACAAAGGGCTGTAAGGCTTTTATATAGGCTGCAGGTATAAAATCAGCATGGTTTAAAGTGAATATATGAGTCTGGTTGGACCTCCTAACACCTACTGTATTTTACAAATGTATGATGTCTATCTTAATGCTGAGTTGGAGAAATGTAATATAATATTAATATGTTAGATGCCAAACATGATCTTTCATAAAAATATGTAGGCTGATGTCTTGGGTAATGTACTGAAAAATATTTTGTATTTTGACTTCAGATAATGTCTTTCCTGACACTAAACCTCGTAACCTACTAACCTACAAACACTGCTTCCCATATATGTGTGCAGAACAGAGGCAGCCTGGGCTCAGACAGTTATCTGTTAAAGCAAAGGGCAGGATTAATGAGATGAGAATAAAGATTTGGTGACCAGAAAACCTGGGTTCTACTGCGAAGTCTTCAGATCAGTCAACACTTCAATTTGTAAAATGGGGTTATAAGAGGGGTAGTGATTGATTATGTTCTGTGGCCACTAAAAAAGGGCTTATATACTTAAGAACGTATAAGACTTTGTGGATTAGGGTTCATAAGGCTGATTTATTGAAGAAAACAGGTCAGTGATAAATCACTTAAGATTACAGATACATAGCAAATTAGGAAAGCAATCACACCATCATGGGTAGGGTCCAACAATAAAATATACATGACAAGAATTTATTGTCCCTCTTGTCCCTTAGATAATAGTACATCACGCAGAATCTATTAGTCATAAAGAGTAAGAGTGTCATCCTACATAAACTTATAGACTTTTACAAATGGCAAATACCAAAACAAAATATGATACAAAATAAATAAATAAATAAATAAATAAACTTAAATAAAATGTTGTACATATCACAAATATGGCTGTTCTTACCACTGTTGCCAACTATGGACCCAACGATTTCTAGCATGTCTCTCTTTGTCATATTTCAACTACTCAAAATGGTAAGTCAATCAGACTGTTGTCAGGTTTTATTGTTTCTGAAAGTACTATTAAATCATATTGTTTTCTTCCCTGTTTCACTTCAGAATTTTGCTTCATCATCTGTGCTAATTTTGTTTCTGTTCTCTTTTTTTGCTTTTAAAGATGAAAGATTTCATTTACATGGCTGTTCTTCCCTTTTCTTCAAAAGCTGCTACAATTTGAGATCTCAAGAGATATTGCAGGGTGTAAGCAGCCTACATGGAGATACTGTGAAATCTTAATCTTTGTTCTTTTTCTCAGGAGCTAAGAGGAGATGCCTGTCAGAATTGTAGACATACTTGTGAATTAATGGACTGGGCATAAATAGATAATCTCTTAATATTCCCTCCAGTTCTACCTGTCGTGATGTACGAATTTGGATTAGTAAAGTAATTGCTAGGTAGCATCCAAATTATACTTGTTTAACCATAACTTTATTGTTATTCAAAGAAAAAAATACAGGATTTCTAAAGGCTTGCATTATTTTTTCCAGAAAAAGCAGAGGGACAACACAATGAATTTAAATGTAAGCCAGTGAAGAAGGGTTGTCACATCAAATAAATGTAGAGAGCTGGCAGACATCTAAGTAATGCTGCTGACATCTAAGCAATGCTACTGATGGATTCCTCACTGGTACCAGCCTGCTGTGGCATGGAGTCCATGCTTACCTACAAATGTATGTGCCTACTTGCCAACAAAGAACATTTCTCCATGTGGAGAGATAATCTTCATAGTTAATGTAGCTTAGGATGCAATTCATCTTGTCCTAATGCAGATGTCAAATGAATTGCAAATCAAATTCTGTTAACTAGTTTGGTTAAATCTTCTTTTCATACAGTGAGTACAGTGAGTACACAAGCAACTACATGAAACATAAATACTTATATGACAGATATATCTATTTAATGAAAAAAAATTACCCTGGAAGATGAAGGAAGAGGTGATTCTTAATGGTTTGTGTAGTATAAATATCTATGATTCTATGATTCTATGAATACAGCAGCAAATCAGCCTTGACTCTCTTCTTATTCTCTTCCAGGTTCAGGCATGTGCCTCAAGAGCTCACAGCTGTGCCTGTTGTCCTAGGTCTCATACAGCCATCAAAAGACTCTATTTTATTGAGGGGAAAAAAAAAAAAAAAAAAAAAAAAAATTGTATGTCACATCATGGGCATCATAGCCTATTTTAGCTCTCCGCTTCACCTTTATTCTAAATTTTTTGATCAAGAGGATCAAAAGGAATTGCCTCTGAAGTTGCTGTCAATCACAATTTCATTACCTTTTATAAAGATATTTAGTGAATGGACTTCAGCGAAAATCCTGCCAGGAGTGGTAAAGGGCAGAGTGTTGATTTCTTGGTTATATTTCAGATAGTGTCCTGAAATCAGTTACACCAGCCAGAAGACACAAGCGGATCCATGTGCTAAACAGTGGGATAAAGCAGTCTCAGACAGTATCTCCCATCTTCAGCATGGCAGAACAAGGTAGAAATAGAGCAGGTTTCAACAAAAATAGGGAGTTTGCTTGTGCAGTCAGTTCAAGTTTAGGTTGTGCTTTGGACTTGTGCTGATTGGAGATAGGTTAAAGCCAGATTTTCCTTGAAACTATCTAACATTCAGGCTTTATGGCAAACCTCACAGCGTTTTCACTACCAGAAAGTTATACATTGCTAATTTTTTTTTCTACACTTACTCATAGCTCACTGATTACTGAAGTTCACTATTTCTGAAAACACTGTCTGGCATAATCAAATCAGTTAGAAGCCATGGGGACTAAACTTCTGATGACGTTACCAGGATCCCTACAGAAGTTAAACAATACTGAGGAATATTAAATGCTTCTGTTAGCAGTAACAGAAAGAAAAAAAAGGAAATTAAATAAATAGTTAGTGATAATTCCTTGTATTCTCTCCAAGTTTCTGATTTCAGGATAGATATTTGGTTTATATATAATTAAGAAGCTTCCTCAGTCCTTCTGATCTTTGTAAAATGTCTAACCTATAATCCCTCAGGCTGTCAGTAACCCTCTTAGTCAAAACATTATTGAATTATTTCACATCTTTAGTTATTTTAGGTTCATCATTAAAATAACAGTGCAATTTGTGCAATCATGTAAACACAGAATGCTAAATGAGTCAAAAAGAGAGTAAGATTTATAGAGCATTCACTACTGACATAATGATGAGGTCCAAGTGATACAATAGTTCAGTAAGCTTTAAGTTTTATTCAGAAGTATGTTGTGCCTGTTTATGACCAATATGATCATTTCATCTCTGGCTGTAGAAAAGGGTTAATGCTATGAAAGGATGTCATGTAGATCATAGCTGGATTTGAAGACATTGAAAATACAAGTTATAATCAAACTTGATCCACCTTAGGCACTGAGTCTATGCTTCTCAACTATCTAGAAAATCTAAAGACTGACCAGGACCTACAGAGACAGTCTGTGATAACGGTATGATCCTAAATAATAGTCCAGACAGCTAACATCAGTCAGCTAAGGTTAGGTAAGATAAATCTCTCGCTTTATGCCTAAGGAAAATACTTTTATATAATAAATGTTATATCTAGTGTCATTAAATCCAATTTAATGATGTCTAATTTAGTCTTTTTGTATCCACATTGATTAATCTCCATTTACCAGAGGATGGCCACAAAAATGATCCAAAGGATGGAACACCTCTCCTATGAGGACAGGCTGAGAAAGCTGGGGCTGTTCAGCCTGGAGAAGAGAAGGCTGTGAGGTGACCTGATAGCAGCCTATCTGTATCTAAAGGGGAGCTACAAGAAAGAAAGCTACAGGATTCTATGATTCTGTATATTTACATAATAATAACATTCAAGAAGCATACCAAGAAGTTAAACAAAGACATGTTCAGTACCAGAAGCCATTTATTAAAATACAGGAAGCCAGTCTTTGTTACCTGACACAACAGAGGTTGATGAAAATCTGATCTAACAACCAATAATATCAAAAAAAGAAGTTTAGGCTGGCCCTTCTAGACCTCACACAAGAACTATTCTCTGTCACCTCATCCTAGAGATCTCGTACAAAATATTTATTTTTAAATGGAAATAAGACATTTTGCTAAATTAACAATGAGCCTTGCTTTCTGAATTCTACTTTTCTGTATTCAAATATAGAATAAATTCTTATTATCTTATTATCTTATCTAAATTGGCAAGATGTCTTGGGAGAATCAGTTCTAGTGTAATACAAGTCATTATGTCTCTGACTTTGCCTGGGCGTATTTTACCCCACAGGAGGATTTGCTTGGAATGCATGTCCCTTTCTTTCTTTATCTATTTGCATTTATGCTCTAGAATCACTGTCTTCTTTCATTAGGAGGGATACAGGAGACTACACATCAAGTGTAACAGAAATATGCATGCATATGACAGGATAACCTGCCATATGCTTCAGACCCTTGCCCTCGGGTCATTGTGTCTTCTGGAAGCCACGTGTATATATTATTTTTGCTTTAAATACAGTGAGTTTGTTATGACTGAGTCTGCCATCAGCAATTAGGGCTGGAGTAAAGATGTGGGTATATCACACTTCATCTTGGGGCCCTCTGGTGTTTCTGAACATGGGTGTAACATGTCTGCATCAGGGTCCTACATCTCAGCCTACTTCAGCCTGTCTGAGATTAGGGCAATTATTACAGATTGGTTACTTTACAAGCAATTCACCATGAGAAATGTAACTTATAAATGAGCAAAAAGTTGTGTGTGAGTTCGCATTCTCCTTCACTTATCCAGTTGACTCTATTGTCTTATTTAAAGGTGGTGCTGGGAGGTCATTACTCTATTGCCCATCTCTTACATTCCTCCTTTCCCTCACCCAAATAAAGGTGCACTGAACATGAAAACTTTCTTCTCCTTTGATAAGAAACTAAGATCTGGTGAAATTCTGCCCATGCTTAAATGAGAATGAGTACAGTCCTTACTTCTGCTTGGAACCACAAAGGTTAAAGGTACAAACAAGCCAAAATGTACTTTAAATAGTTACATTAGTAAAAAAATTAAAGCAATCACAATAATCACAATAAAATTTAAACTTGTCCACAATATTAAAACCAATGCGAGACTGCTTCCTGGAAATAAATCATTCAGACAGCTTTCCCTTTATCATTCTTCATACTGCTCACAGCGGAGGTATCTATCAGAAGCGAGGTATATTTCCTGATGGAGGATGGTGCCATATGGCTAGTAAGTGCAGAGCTGGCAGCGCTTACAGCAGCACATAGCCACAGAGCTGCTCATCTGTTTGACTGTCCTACACTATATGTTAGGAATCTTGGAGCTGTGCCAAACTACCTAGCAATAATTGCAGCAGTCATCTGTGAATAGTGTTATCTGGCAGCATATTAGTCGTTCCTTTAATTTATTGCCTTCCCACCTTATTAGCAGTAGATCACAGGGCTGGCAAACTTTTTAAGCTCATATTTCAAAAGCAAAACTCTTAGAACTATGCCTTAGAACTAGAAATGTAGTTTATGTAATTTTCCCCACACATGTCAATATAAATGCCAGCCATTACTGCATGCAGAGCTCTCATTCATCCAACGACAGCTCTATCTCCTCAGTGGCTAAGGTGGATGTTAGAGTGATTCACTGCAACCACCCTTAAGATTAGATCACAACAGACCCTCAAGGTAACTTATAAAGTTGTAGAAAAGTTTGACAAGCTGTTTTACGTTCTCTTGTTTGGAAATAATTTTCAGGCATCCCAGTAAGCACTGATGGCATGGAAGGAAATTCAACCTTTATTTTGGTCATGTTTTGTGTACCTAACCACAAAGCAACAACTACCAGGGACATCAGATATCCCCAAAACTCACGTGACACATATACACACAGCAGGAGTGGGGGGAAATGATGTGTGTAACATACAGTGTATTATTTTCATCGTTCTTCAAGGATCTGTAGTATTAAAATTGTAAAGGTAATGCCCTCAGCTCAGTTCCTGGACTGCTCTGTCTATATCTCCTGCACTTACATATGAATCTCTGAAACAGTAAAACTCAGATTCCTGTAGTCCTGAGATATTTTCTTTCCGAGTGCCGTGTTCAGAGATTTAGCTCAATCACAAATAGACTCATCTTGTGAATTACATTATAAATATTGAGTGAGCTCATTGATTATATTTTATATGTGATATGGCTCCCTGCCAAGACAAAAGTTGGAGGTACTTCAAGGAAGAGCACACATTGTTCTCTACTAGGCATAAATATTACCAGCTGCTGTTCTTTAAATGATGCAGTCTTCCATCCCTAGCTCAAACTGAAAACATTTTGCTACATCTTGCAAAGAAGATAATAAAGAGAATAGCTTATGTTCTTTCAGGCTGACATATAAGAACAGTAGCTCTATTGTGCTAACATTTTCAAAGCAGTGGGTCAGATTATTTGCAACCAGAGACATAGAAGGAATAGATGATTTTGAATATATCATATTTGTTCAACTAGGAGGAAAAAAAAAAACATATTCTGCAATAGGAAAATGTTTTCAGGATGTTTTATTTTCTGTGATGTTTATTGGTCTAAGCCTTAAAAGTTACAGATACATAAGCAGTAATGCTGGCCACATACTTTTCGCTGTGGGTAAGAATTAAGTGGTTAGCTAGGGTTTGCTGAATAAATCCTTTAGAGGCTTTTTTTTTCATACTATAAAAACAGATTTTCATTGCATTTGTGGAGTTTATTTTTGTCTTTGAAAGTTTATGCTAAAGTTTTAAATTTATGCTAAAGTTCCCAATCTTAAAAGCGTGCAGACCTGCTTCTTAAAGAATCTGTCAGATGAATAAAGGAAGCAGAATAAAGGAAGTCAGAAGGCTGTTTATGTCTCCATTAGATTTTATAAGAGGCCTGTGACAGAGATTAGCAGTCTCTCCATGTTCCTCATCTCCTCTCCTTCCCCCCCCCCCCCAAAAAAATACTCAAAAGCAAAACTAAAAAACAAACAAACAACAACAAAAAAAAAACCAACAAGAAAACAAAGCCCTCACAGATCACTTATAATAAGTTAGCCACCACAGTCAACATTTTCAAATTATGGATGGATTCAAAATTATTTTACGAGCTGTCACCTGCGAGAGTGAAAACTGAACTTTTGTTCCCAAAAGATACAAATTTAGTGACTGCTCTTTGGTATAACAGGATCAAATAATTCACAAAAAAATGAATGGAAGGACCAGAGGTTGTTTCGTAAGACTGAATACATAGATGCTTAAAAATATTGTGAAGGCACAATATAATCTTGTCAGGACTGAATGTATCTTTAAGGTTGAGGCAGAACTATGACATTTAAGCTATGGAATTGAAACAAGACTCAAACGAATGTTTCTATTAGAATTTGAACATAGCTATGCACTACGGCTGTGCCTGTGTAAAAAACTAATGCACTTCAGTCATTAATAACCAGAGTGGTCTGGAAACTCCCTACCTACTAACCTGCACAAATGACAGAATGGACCTATGCGGTTCAGTGATTTCCCCAGACCAGCCACTGTGTGCTTCAGTGTGTTGATTAACATCCAGGGTGGGCAGCCTTCCTATCTCAGGGACTCTGCTGAGAGGTTTCACCAGTATGAACACATATTAGATGTTTGCGAATGGTCAACAAGAGTTGTTCCTGCAAAGGAAGAGATAGTCAAGGACAGAGTTTTGTAAACTGCTCAAGATGTTGAACTACGTTCAGTACATTTTTGAATTGTTTTTAACTAATAGTCCATAATGATGGCTCCACGTGTGTATTGAATTAATCACACTGGATCACATCAGCTAAACAGAGGAATTACACTCAAATTACACTAAATTATAATAATAAAATAATAATGAATAAATTATTTTCCTTATATTTTCCTGTAGCTTTTTAAACATTCAAATAAGGGGAAGAAAAAAAAAAGTAAATTCTTCATACAAAATAAAGCAATGCTTATCCATGCTAATGATTACTCTGAATATCTAAACCATAAACACGTCTCATGAGCAAGAGTGCAGATAAATTAGCTTCATGCTACTAATCACATCCAGTACAAGCCTTCTAGCTTTCATCTAGTCCCATCTAATTAAATGATGTCTCCCTCTCATGTGGATTTATTTGTATATTGTTAGATCCCTTTGCTAATCCAGCAGAGAATGAAAATATATAGCTTCTATTAGTAGTTATGTTTGGAAGGAAATTTGTACCTGAAGAAATAAAGATAATTCTTATCACAGAATCACACAATGGTTTAGGTTAGAAGGGATGCCTACAGCAGGGTGTCCAGGTAGAATCTGAGCATCTTCAGGGAGTAGACTACACAAACTCTTTGAGCAATCTGTGCCAGTGCTCTGGCACTTGCACAGTAAAGTGTTTCTGGATGTCAACAATACTTCTTACCTACCAATCCCTTCCTGTCTTATTTGATGGGAACAATAACCAACTCCTCCTTTTTTCAGGAGAAAATAAAGCTTTTCTTTGGCTGGAATATTTAGGAAACATTAAAAAAAAATAAAAAATGTGATTCTCAGGATCACAATTTGAGAAAAATACCATCATGTACCCTGTAGTTTCTTATGAAAATTTCTGCACTGTCTTAATGCATAAATGAATACTGTCACATTTCTCATCTGTTTGCATACATCACCAGTTTGTTTCCGCTTGTCAAAAGTGGAAGAGATTACTGAATTCACAGTCAGATAAGTTACGTAGTATATTAGAGATGCCCCATCTCTGTACGCATTCAGGCCAGGCTGGATGACATCCTGGGCAGTGAGACCTAGTGGTTGGCAACCCTGCCCATGGCAGAGGGTTGGAACTAGATGATATTTAAGGTCTCCTCCAACCAAAGCTATTCAATGATTCTATGATATTAAATTTTGCATACACATATTTTCTCAGAGAGAGCATCAAAAGAGGCAGCTTCCTTCTGAAAAGAGTGTTCGGTATCCTTTATGTTGTTTGTGCATGTCTCTGTGTGTGTGCTTAAAGATTACCATAATGACAACAAAGACAGGAGAAAGCCCACCCGTATTCTCTGTTTTTCCAGTGGAAACTGCACATGGCAATCAGCACACAAACAAAACTCTTGACAGAGAAACAACACAACACTTGCGAGCTAATGAGCAGCACAGAGATGGGTCATGCATGCAGATGTGTACTGCAGCCTAAAAACAGGTACAGGAAAACAGGAGTGTAGGATGGGGAAGAACTTGCCCTCCACTTTATCACATGGACTATGGATTTCTGATCATACCCCTTCAGACTGCTTTTTGGTCAACTCCTAGCCTGCCATTGCCTGAAATTTGCCCTATGGGTAGACCTGGTCTGTCTGCAACTGCACTTTGAATGGCCGTGCAGTCTCCCTGCCATGAAGATACCTGATACCATTTCCTGACAGTCAAGGATTGGTTTTGCTTCCAAAAAGGTATCTTTCTATTGACTTCTGTTGGCACCGCTTCAGTAGTAAGAGGCTTCAGTAGTAAGTAGGGCTGACACCTGGCTGAGAGAAGTTGGCTGACACTGGGCTGGCAGAAGTTCCTTCGGTACAGACAGGCCAAGTCCTTCTGTGGCTGGCACAGGTTTATAGTCAGTGCTGTTTGCCTTTATCCATATCAAGTATACTTTACCAATGTAATGCATGAACAATCTGATCTTAGAAAGTATAGTGTTATAGACAAACTCTCATAAACAGACCTTCAAAAAGGAGATTATTTATTTCTAAATTAAGGAAGTGCCATTTTCTCGTATGGAGGAGGAAAAAAAAAAGGAAAGAGGTCTTGCTTGGTCCTTCTCACTGTGGTGCAGGTGGAAGTGAAGGCTCCTCTGAGCAAATTCTTGAGGAGATTGGGGAAGGAGCACTGTTGTTATTTCCCTAGTATGAGTCCTAGTATGAGCAGCTGCCAAATAGTTTTATACTGATGTGCATGAGATAAGATAACTGGACTTTAAGTCTAGAATCCTTAACAACTGAGCAATTCAAGAGACATTGTAAATTCAATGGAAAAATAAGCACCCATGCAACCCCTGTTTCAAAGAATAATTATCTGTACTACACAGCATGTGTTTTAAACTTGCAACTAATCTTTATATTTCCTACTTATTCTATTGTATTCTTATTGTTTTCTACTTCTCCTTTAAACGGCCTCTACAAAGCCGGGATGCCATGGTGAAGAAGTGACCTTCCCCTGCTTGTGCAGAGTTGTGTGTTCACAATCGGACTATATAAAAGTGCCATGAGTATCTCATTGGTCTCTGGGAGATTGCTGGGTCTTTCCATGTCCCTTGCTCTATCTGGCACATGGGAAGAACACTGCGAAGCTGCTGGGCACGACTCAGCTGTGGCTCTTGGCAAGGGATGATCAGAGGAGTGGAAGTGTCTGCAGTCACATTCCAAATGTGCAGGATCAGGTTTCAGTGTGTCACGAAGACAGACATAGAAAAGAATTGAAAGAGGCAGAGAAGGTCAGTAAGATAAATACATAATTTCTTCCTAACAGTGGGACTTGAGGAAGGATTAATGAAAACTGCTTTCTTAGTCTACATGCAGTCACTAAAAAACAGAGGGGTCAGCCTTCCACTGACATCTCCATGGATTGCAGGTCATGAAGGCCTGAAGTGTTGGCTGGTGGTCCTAACTCTAAAGCATTGTACAAGTGGGAGAACAGACAAGGGAGATCTCCATTTTCACAGCAGAAGGACTTTGAACAGAAGGGTCTCCTTCTGAGAACCTACAGTTCTCATATGGGTAGATTTAGCAGATAATAACAGATGCCAGTAATAAAACTAGGCATTTTCTTTAATTTCTATAGTTATATGCATCATTATGAAGAATTATAACTAACACATGGAGAAAGATATCTTCACAATCTTATTTCCTTATGGGAGACACAACATCATAATGCCTTATTGATCACAGAATCATAGAATCACAGAATTGCAGGGGCTGGAAGGGACCTCCAGAGATCATTGAGTCCAACCCCCCTGCAAAGCAAACTAAGTATGTGTATGTATTGTCTGTCTGTGTGTATGCAAACATGTATAATTGTACTTGTGATAGTACCAAGGTCAGGCGTTATAGTATAACAATTTCCCATTGTTACATGTACTATTGAGCAAATAACTTGCTGTGCATTGGTATTATCGGGTTTCAAACATGGCCTAACTTTTGCTTTTATTGACATTTGTATTAATTTTATTGCACTGATAAAAGTATAGATGGATGTACCTTCTCCAAAGCAGAAAAAGTATATGCTGGTACTTTGATATATCAGGGGGACGGTCGGGCAAACTGAAAACAGAAAGAAGTGCCAGTTCTAAACAATGAAAATAAAGCACAAGAGCTGCTCAGCAGGATGTCCATCAAAAAATTATTAGTCAAAAAGTCATAAGCAGGAGGGCAGAGAAGACTCAGTCCTGGAGCATATCAAGAGTAGGGCAACGAAGCTGGTGAAGGGTCTGGAGCACAAGTCTAATGGGGAGAGGCTGAGGGAACTGGGATTGCTTAGTCTGGAGAAGAGGAGGCTCGATTCTATAAGTCTGTGATTCATGTTGCATGTGATTGCTCCTATATGCCTTCAGATCACATGCATCTCGCCAAATAATGGAGGGTAGAACAAGAGCATTAGAAATGTGACTAAATGTTTCATTTTATTATTAATAGTTTTGCATAACTGTCTCTTTAAAAATGGTCTATGTGATCTCTGTGAAGCAATATGAAAGTGAATGCTGACATCCGGTTCTGTTCAAGACAGGAGATTTGGTCTAAGGCTGAATGCTGCTGCCGAAGTCTGTTAGAGCTTTTCGTTTGATTTAAGTGTATACTGTGCCCACATCCTTCAAACACCTGATTGAAATGTGTAAGATATGAATATAGCCAGCTTAGGCTTAGGCTTCCTCTATACTCTACAGAAAAAGAGTTTGATGCTACATGCCTGAATTCTAAATGATATCTGCAATGTCCTATATTTCTCCATTGATTTCCTATCTCTCTCCATTCATTTTAATGAGTGCATGACAGTTATATTCCTAAATTAGCTAGTTCATTTATGTGCCAAAAGTTATATGCTTGTGCTGAATCTTGCTTGAATTAACACGCTTTACCTGAAGACTCTTTTATTTTTGAGAAACAAGATCTTGTTCTTTTTTGAGAAAACACTCAAAGCCACTGATTTTGTAGATACAAAATGTAACATTCAAAATTGTTTTGCTGTAAAGGCATTTCATATTTGCACTTAAAAATGCCCTGAATATTTTAGAGATACTATGCTGATTAAATAAGTACGCTTTCAACAGTTCTCAAGGAACACTACAATCTGAAGCAGCCCATCCAGTACTTAAATACAGCATTAAAATGGCAAAACACTGTGTATACCTAAAATTCATCTGAAAAAAAATTTTTTACTGTTTATGTGGAGTATATTGGCGCTCTGTTACGCTGAGAAAACTGATGTAACGAAGAAATGCAGATCAGTTTATGCTAAAACTGTTTTTCTTTCTCTCTCATTTAGTGCATTTTCACACATTGTCTTTCCCAGCCGCATTAAAATGACTGTAATGACTTGGATGAATGGCACAAGGAGTCAGGAGAGCTCAAAAAGACTCCAATGAGTTTGTTGCTCTGCATTGTAGTTCTGTTAACAAAATGAGATATGAGTTTCCTGCATGTTCTCAAAAGGGTTGTTTCTTGTACACAGGGCTTCCCACAGAATATAAAAGCACGATAATGCTGCTCAAGAACTGTTTCATAAGTGATAAATTACGCAAATTTCTTTAGACTATGAATCACTGAATAATTTACCAGAGGATAATGATGTATGCCTCAATAAAAATGTTTGGTATAATTACAAATTTATTCACAAGCCACTTAACTCATGCTCACTGAAGATATTTTGATATGCTGTTTTTTTTTTCCCTTGGTTACTTTAATTTTTCATACTTTATCAAATCTGAACTTTGCTCTGTAGCATAATAATAATTAAATTCCTTTCTCAAATCTTGATTTATTTCTTATTCTTTCTTAGACAAGCAGAACCCAATGTCGTCAACCGGATTCCAATTTCAATGCGTCCACAACATCACACTATAAAAAGCACAAAGATCATTTAAGTATTTACTCATGGGCTAGAAGCCGTGTTTCTGTGATGGTGCTGAAATCCATGCTGGAGCTGAATGCAACTGGACAAAAATCTTGCCTGTGCAGTTGTTAGTCGGTAGCTAGAGCATGTCCTACTTCCTACAGTACACTTGGTTACAAGAAGATATAGGCAAAAATTGGATATAAGAAGAACATCGATGTAGCACCTACAAGAAAATAAGGCAGCTTTGGAAAATAGTAGTAGTGGCAGTGTGAAGTGTCTGTGTTGCCTTATCTAGGGTTAACAGGTTTTATTTGTGGGGCAGTCACAGTGACTATTTTCCACAAATGGGGAGAATCAAGGATACCTTTGTTTTACTCACACTACAGCCACAGTAAAGTTTGAGAATAAAGTTCCAAAGGGTCATTCAGGCTTCCTGTTCTTCAGCACAAAGCAGATGTCTAAAATTCAATGGTTATATTTGTATTATTAAATCATGTGGTGCCAGAGAATGGACTTGGCATGACTGCCAATGTTAGTGAACTGTTAGCCTGTTTCTGGCATGATATTAGTGTGGTGTCATTCATCCAGAATTTAGAAGAGATGAGAGTTAATTTTCAAAAAACAGATCAGATTCCACCTCCCTCTTTTGTAGGCTGATTTTAGCTGGACTAATACAAGATATAGCTTGGCCTCAGGATTAGAAAATAGACCAGACCAGAACTAATGTTATTATTGTAGCTATGGATATTAGATCCCTGCCTGCTCTACTTGAAACTTTCTCCACACCTAAGGAAATACTAAGTTTTCAAGAGAGATCAACTTTGGGGAAAAGTTTTCATTTCTAGCTTAAAAGTGGAGGTAGGTAATCTGCTCTTGCATCTCCAGAGAGATATAATTTGTATTCTATGTCTATCAACAAACAGAAGTCCACAAGAATGGCTTGAAAGCAGTCCTGAGGAGAAGGATAAGTGTTGGCTAATGAAAGATTCAACATGAGCTGGCAATGTGCGCTTGCAGCCCAGAAGGCCAACTGGATCCTGGGTTGCATCAAGATAAGTGTGACCAGCAGGTCAAGGGAGGTGATTCTGCCCATCTGCTCTGCTCTTTGTGAACCCACCTGGAGTACTGTGTCCAGTTCTGGGGGCTCCAACTCAGGATGAACACTGAAGTGTCAAAGTGGATCCAGAGGAGGGATACAAACATGATCAGAGGGCTAGAGCACCAGCCCTATGAGGACAGGTTGAGAGAGCTGGGGCTCTTCAGACTGGAGAAGAGAATGCTCCAGGGATACCTCATAGTGGCCTTCCAGTACCTAAAGAAGGCCTCCAGGAAGGCTAGGGAGGGACATTTTATAAGGGCATGTAGCAACAGGATGAGGGGAAATGGTTTTAATCTGGTAGAGGGTAGATTTAGACTAAATACTAAGAAGAAATTCTTTACTGTGAAGGTGGAACAGGCTGCTCAGTGAGATTGTGGATGCTCCCTCCCAGGAAGCATTCAAGGCCAGGCTGGATGGGGCTTTGAGCAACCTGGTGCAGTGGGAGGTGTCCTTGCCTATAGCAAGGGGGTTGGAACTAGATGATCTTAAAGGTCCCTTCCAACCCAAACCATTCTATGATTCTGTGATTCTATGATTCTATGATACTGTGATCCTATGATCTCACATTCTTGACTGAATGTGGAATCCACCTGTCAAGATGAATTAAATCCTATATCTCTTTCTTCTTTCACTGTATGACTTCTGGCTTTATGACTAGAACACTCTCTGGAGACGTGGGTTCAAGAAAAAGGTTCCAGACCTATGCATGTGCTGTAACGAGACAGCTATTCTGCAAAGCGTAATTACTGTCTTTTGTCTCGCCATTTTTTAATGTACCTCATTTATATAAATATCTAATCAGAGCTGATTTCCTGGAATGGATTCCTCTGCTGAAGTCTCAATTTCAAGTGCTGGAGTGTTTCTGAATGCGACATGTTTCTGTAGTCACATGTGACTAAAGACACACAGTAAATATTCAAAGCCATCTTAGAAGTGTCAAGGATTTTTGTATGTACCAAGAATGAGACCACGCTGGGGACTAGGCCTGTTAGGAGATAGCTTTGTGCAGCAATTCGTAGATCTCAAACTAAGCACCTGGATATCTCAGATCTTAGCCACACACTAGTTCTGCTGTCAACTGAGAGACTAATGTTGGTGGCACTAAGTTTAATATGAATTATATTTACTAACTATTGAAAACCTGTATCTGAAAAAATTCAATATGTTGAGCATCTGCTATTCAGAGAATAGAGTCTTACTTTGTGTGAATGATTTTAATTTCTTGTTTGAGGGCAGATATTTAGTTTAGTGAGCTGACTGTAAGATGATTTCCTTTGGCCATTTTCTAAGCGCAGACTTAGAGGAAAAAAAGGACTTGGTTGTAACCCTGAACTAGTGATGATACCTTCCTGTCACTGAGGTTGCTGTTTTGCATATTGTGTCCATTTATACTTTTAAAAGTTTGGGATGCCTACAGACAAAGGCCATCATTATTAAAATCAAATGCTAGTACAATATAAAGCAATGATAAAACCTATTTGGATTCTGTGTTACTTCTGGAGCAACACATGCTGCAACACAATATGAACAATATGAACGTGCATTGTCAACCTATCTCTTTTACAGTTTTGGATATCTGTGAAATGTCTTAGGACATGAGTTTGTGTTGATTCCATTTGAAAATGTTGTGTACCATTGTGGTTTACTTCAGTTAATCTTGTTAATGTCTTCAAAAAAAACCTCACGTGAGTAAAAGATAAGGGGCAGCAAACATTTCAAAACATGACCAACACAGATTTTAAGAGAGAGAGAGAGAACTGTATAGAGAGAGAGCTATAGAGAGATATAAGAGATTGAGAACTGGGGAAATAAATCTGTTTTCAAGAGGCAAGCGCGTCTTCAGTGAGGAGACCCTCACGTACAACAGTTAACACACTGTAAAATAACATTATTTATATAAAGTTTATCGGACATTTCATCCTTCAAATTTTATTTCAAGATTACTCTCAAAATATCCCTAAGGCATTGTCTTACTTGTAAAATGTTATTTCAATTAGTTGAGTATCATTCTTTACTGGATTCAGGTCAAACGAGGGGCAAAACTAAATCCAAACCAAACAATATGTGTCTGCAATAAATTTCTGTTCCTGAATTATTCATACATAATGGCATAGGTGACTCCTCAAGCATTTTGAATTAACTAGAATTGATTTCTCACTTTTTTATGCCTAGTTGTACAAGCCTTTTTGTACTTTTACTTCTCCTTAACAAATAAAGTATTGATTCAACTACACTGAACATGTTTTATTTAAACTTTGCCCTTTGTCAGCAACTTAGTTCTTTACCCAGAATTCTCCTCTATGACTTTGTATTGTCTCTTGATGTGGAAGGTGAAACACACTGGATAGGCTCCTTGGTATGACATAACTTATAAATTACATTCCACATTTGCTGGAAAGAGTTACAACACAAAGCATGCATCATGTGCTTTGAATCCTGTGCAAGGGAACTTAGTGTTCCTTTTCTTGACTAGAATTTCAGATTACTCCCTGGGAAATTAAAGTTTCAAAGTAAAAAAAACAAGACACAGCAATTATAGAGAAATATCTATTTCTTCTTTGTCTTGTTTCTTCTCATTTCAATCTAAAAACAACATTATATTCTGAAAAAAAAATGTAAACAGAAAAACTACAAAAATTTAAATTCTGACTATGTTAAAAATCCACAATGGCAAAAAAATAATGAAGAGAATTAGAGAAAGTTATTTTTAATTCTTCGAGTGACAGTTTGGATTCAGATCTCTCTGGTTTTGTGTTAGCTCTGTTCTTCATGTTTCCCCTCTGTCTGTATGTTTGCATTTGTGCATGTGGTGGGTTTCCCTTTGCTAACACACAACTCTCACTCAGCTGCTGTCTCATTCCCTATCCTCAACCGGACAGGGAGAGAAAATATCTCAGGGACTGTAAAGCTTGCTGGTCAAGATAAAGACAGAGATCACATATCCAGTACCATCACAGGAAAAACAGAGTGAATTAGGAATAAATTAATTTGATTTACTGCCAGTTTTAAAATGGTGGGGCTGTTGGAGGAGCCAGGAAATGGCTGTGTCCTGCACTGTGACCACAGAGGCCTAGCAGCCCTGACTCAGCACCTGGGCATGCACACCCCAATGGAGTAAGAGATGGGTATGGAGGAGGTTACCTATAAAATCCATTCTAACTCCACCACAGGGCACTCCTTACAAATACTCTCTGATCCCATGTATTGATGCCTATACTTTGTGGTTGTCAAAGTAGTGCATCTGTCTGCACAGTGCCTGATGGCACAGCATTCTCATGTCTCTCTTTTTCCATGTTCTTTTCAACAGACCCATAAATCCTTTTCATTAGCCATTCATATCATGCTTGGCCTTCCAATTTTATTTATGCAGAAGAATAGAATTGTTCTATGTATCTGCAATATTGCAGAAAATGAAGCATTTTAAAAGTAGTTTGGTTTCAGTGACAACTTTGACCCTTGGGGTCCAATTTATAGAAGACAGCTCTGGCCACCATGTCGTGGGGCTTAGTAGTGTGTGGGACTCCATCCTAACATCTATTACAGTTAATAGAAAGTCAAGATAAACTACTTTTTTAACCAAAATTTCTTGGATGATTTTCTGTATGAATTTTCACCTTATTTATTTTCCTTACCTGAAACTTACACACCAGTAAGAAATTCTGGTGAATAAACTGACTACTTTAACAGAGATGATACACATAGATGGCTGATTAAGAGAAATAAATTGGTAGTTTGGTAAAATTAAAAATTACTATTTTCCAAGTAGTAAAACCTAATAATATTGGTTGCTATTTCACAATAACGCTAAAATCCATTAGAAGAGTCTAATCTACACTGCTGTGTAATTCAGTCAGTGCATTAAGGTTGCTTTTATATTTATAGTGGAAGTGAAATCAGTTTCTTTCCCAACTGTGTTATTTGCTAATGCTATAGACTATAGTATTTCATAAACTGCAGATGAAGATTAGAATATCAGTGTTGAACATGGCCGACAACATTATTAAGATGGTAGTTACCAATGCAGAATCATATAAAATAAAGATTGTTATCATTATTGCAAAACAATGCAAAATAATTTTGGATTCCATTTACTCAGATAAAATATTTCTTTATGTAATTTACAAAAAAAATGTTTTTACTCCATACATAATCTTTATAGTGTTCACCTCATAAGACATGGCCATAATTACACTTGACAGTAACACAAATATCTGTTCTTCACATGCAAGCTTTTTTCCTCATACCAGTTGCAGCTGTGGAGCATTATCTCTACATAACTCTCAGAAATAACTTGCTGATGTGCTGTATTTGAACATCTCTTAGTGATGGTCAAAGAAGACTCAGTCTTCACTGAGTGACAGTGGATAACTATTCTCTGATTATCTGCAACAGAATCAACTCAAAGGAGTTAATCTTGTCTGATTCACAAGATCATCTTCATATTTAATAAATTCATATAACAAGATATGATAATTATGATGTAGGAGTTTATTTTAATGGGTAGATATTATATAGAGATATATATCTGTAATGTATGTAACAGGAAATCTAAGAAAATCATTGACATAGCTATTATTCACCGTAATAAACAAATGAGATGCATATTTTATCATTTCTTTTAGACAAGCAGAGAACACCTGATAGCAGAATTCAGTAGGTCTCATATTGGTTTTAGTGGGTTATGAGTCACATTAAAAACTGTGATTCAAAATGATTGCTTTCATTCTGACAGTACCAGAGCTTTGAATTGTCTGAAAATATAAATTATGAAAGCAAGGAACTCAGCAATTCTTCTGTAGTCATCCTATATAAATGTGTAGTGTATATGAACTTTTACCAGTTTAACCATAGTAAATGCCACAAATGTGCATAATTATTTGCACTATTGTTTTTTTAACCAAGCTCTAAGATGTCCTGAAGATTTTCAAACCGCCTTCTTGACCCAAGTCTCTCTTTGTTAAATCCTGGGTACATTCTTACTGAAATTCTGCTGGGATATAGCACTTTCAGAATTTCCAGCACAGAGGATCTTTTTTCATCTATTTAGAAATGAAATGCAAATCATGAGAGATGTGAATTTGTTATCTTACACTGGTATCTTGTGTAATCGTAACAAAGTTACTGAGCACATAATTTTAAAAAGTTTTGACATGCCAAAAATATTCCAGATTTTTCAGAGCCAAATGTAATGGACATAATGGCATCTTCCCGTATCATTTTGAGCTCTTGTAGATCAATGAGCTAAAAAAAAAAAGGAAGCGAGTAAACAAACAAACAAAAAACAACAACTGGATGTTAAAAATGTCTAGACACTAAAAAACAGAGAAGACAGAAGCATTTACTCTACAATTTCAATCCATCTGGACCATTAGAATACAGAATTCCTACTTTCATACATTTTTATGTACATTAGTCGAATATACCTGCGTTAAAATTCACATAAGGCATTAGGTTTTATTGTCCCCTAAAGAAAAAAACTACAATAGACAGGGTTTTTTTCACTTAGAAGGCAAACAAGATTTTGACTTCTGGTCTGGCTGCTTCCTGAGGTAAGAACCCGTCTCACAAAGTTTCTTTCATAATCTCATCAAATTCCATTTTGAAACTAGATTGGCTTGTGGTCCCTGTACACCTAGCAAACTATTTAAGATATCATTTAGATTGCTAGAATCCTTCTATTTTCTAGCTTAAATGTGCACAATTTCTTCTCATGTCAACATTGACAGTTAACTTAAGTAGTTCCTCTCCCTCCTTAATACACCACTCTCATGAGTATGGTCCAAACACCACCTAACTTTCATTTTGCTAGCTAAAAGGCACACTTATCTAAAACTCCCTTTTCTAAAAGCTTTTTGCATTCCCTAGGTCTCCCTAGTAGTCTTTCTCTGAACTTGTTCCAGTATAAATGTATCACTCGTGAATGCAACTGACCAGAACAGCATAGAAAATTCTCTGGGCTCTTCCTTGTTGATTTCTACAACCTTCTTCATAATCTGAACCTGGAATACTCCCTCTAGCTTTATTAAAGTCTTCATTTACTTTTTTTTTCTTGTCAAGTAGCATCAGTGTCCCAGGGATGCTTTACAATTCACTGATAAGGGAAATGTGAAAGGGCTGCCCACTTAGTAGCAGCCTACATCTGTGCATGTTTTACCTTGGGGAGTGAGGCTTCTCCTGAAAGCACTCTGCCTTCTGCCTTTCCTTCAAGCTGGTCCATGGATTTCCACACCAGGTGTTGAGCCTGGGTCTCCTCAGTGAAAACCCTAAATCTTCACTGCTAGACCTGAGTGCATGTGTGGGACCTGAAGATGCATGGTGCTACTACCACAGAGTCGACCAGGGCAGCTCTCCTCTGAGCTGTTACAGAATTGGTCTTCCTCTTGCAAGGGCAACTCCTGGCATAGCAATCTCCCTATAATTCTCTCTCATAAAGGCAAAAAGAGAATTTGTTTTATCTCAGTTTCCTTGTTTGTCAGATCACCTTGTGATTTTCAAGATGAAAACCATCGTGGAGCAGCAAATCTTATGTTCCGTATTTTGTGATATATTTGAAGCAGATGTTATTGAGAATGACCATCTGAAGAATTATTTGCATCAGGACAATAGTAGTGATGCTCAAATTGTGTCTCTCAGCTGCTCAATACTGTTTTCTCTCTTTTCTTTGCATATTTCAACAGTCAAGGAGAGAGGGACAAAAATTGTATAGGCAATAAAAATAGCCAGTGCAGAGAGAGATGAGGTTGGTAAGGAGCAAAATGCAACGATGAGAACTAAAGAAAGGAAAATGGATTTGATAGTTATCCTTTTCACTTTCCCAATGCATTCTCTGACATTTTAATATTATAAAAGATACAAAGGAAATGTAGTTAAATTATTAGCCATGTACTAGGAAAATACAATAGATAAGAACAAGTTAGAATCATAGAATCATAGAATTAGCTAGGTTGGAAAAGACCTACAAGATGATCCAGTCCAACCATCCACCTACCACCAATAACTCCACTAAACTAAACTAAAGTTATGAGCAATCACACAAAGTTGCTAATTAGGTTCAACCAGTATAAAATAAACTGTATACAGGGAAACTGCACTAATTCCAGCAGTGAAATTAGCTTCCTATAAATGCTCTTCCTTGTTTGTGGTAGTAAGCTACAGTAAGAGACTCTTTCCCATATCCACTTGATGAAGCTTCTCCTCTGCTCAACAGTGCAACTATCTTAATGAATACATTTGAAACCACAAGGTGCCAGATTAAAGGCTTAATTTCATGGACAGAAAAAAATAAGAGATTTCTCACTGTTGTCTTCATTTGATGCTGTTTTAAAATCAGAGCACTTCTTTCTAAGTCAAGATTTAGTGCTGTTAATCAGAATTTGCAGTTATTTCTTGTTTTGTGCTTCAGCTCCTAGGCTGTACAATCAAAGAATGATACTCACCACAGCTGGCTGGTAATTTATTTTTACCATACTTTTTTTTTTTCCTCCAACAGTGAATACCGATTTGTCAGAACCTAAAGTTCTGAAGGCAAAAAAACATATTTTGACTGATTTCTTCCTTCTCCGAATTTTGAAAAATGAAGTTTCAGTAATGTAATGTGTTTCTAGGGACTTTAAAAAAAAAAAAAAAAACTTTTAAAATTTCTGATTAATTTAAGTTGTTGTGCATACAAGATTGATTACATATCCTTTCAAATTTTCAAGCTGAAATGTTTTGACTGACCCATCCATATTCCCTCCTTTCCATGATTTTCAATTTTTTAACATTTTTTGCATACAGAACATTCTGACTCCTGTCACATTGTGATGCAAAGACTGCTATGCATTTTATTCCCATGAGTTTTGGTATTCCAAGGCAATTTGGTTTTAAAGGTTCAACTCCAACAATTTTCTTCTCTTTGGAGTTTCTTTGAGAACCATAAATGAAGAAGTCCGAGTAAAGCTGTAAGCTGTATTTTTAACTGCACGCTATGAATAAAGTATGTAACACCAACAATCTCTATCACTTCAATTACGTACAGTTGGGAATGAATGGTTTATCTGTCTTACACGCTTGTAGAGCAGATCTGAAACTAAAGCATTCCTTGGTATGATCCCTGGCATGGATACTGGCAGCAATGCCAAATTACAACATTCCTTGGTATGATCCCTGACATGGATACTGGCAGCAGTGTCAAGAGGCCAGCATCCAGACTAGTTATTTACCCTTCTCGGCAAGATGGCTGTTCCCATACTCTTTGCTGGGAGTGGTAACGTCTAGATTATGCCCAGGAATTATCTGGGAGTGCTGCCAGCATCATGCAGGGTCTTTTTCATAGATTTAGCAACACAGACAATTGAATTCCAGTGCCAAAATTATTCCTGGGCTGTGTGCAGTTCACCAGCTAATGGTTTGCCTTGAAGCACTGTCTGACTTTGCACCATCTTTTACTGACATGTCCTTATTTTCTTGGTGCATGGAAGTGCTATTATCCCTGCTTGAGAGATGAGAAGTTAATATATTACATAAAAAAGCAATCTCACTTGACTTTAACAGACAGGCCTTTTTTTCCACCAAAAGTATGAAATATTTGAAATTAAGTGAATTAATTGATAGTGTAGTAAATTTTATAGCAGAAAATGCTATAAGCCTACCTGAGGGACTGGAACAGGCAGATGGATATGTTACATGGAGTTTAGAGATATATGTCTCTATCACAATGTGGTTTTGTTTAGCTCGAACAACAGGATGTTGTGTGTTCACTTTAGTGAGTGATTCTTCTTGTGGATGCCTCATGCCTGGAGGTGTTTGAGGCCAGGCCAGATGGGGCCCTGGGCAGCCTGATCTGGTGGGTGACAGCCCTGCCCATGGCAGGGGGGTGGAACTAGAGGATCTTTAAGGTCCCTTCCAACCCAAACCATTCTATGATTCTAAGTCGTTTGATATAGCAAGTGACTCCTGAACTTCTAAGCAAAAATCATTCTAGATTCCATTCCTATTATCAGGGGCTGTCTATGCCTTAAAAGGGCTTTAGAAAGATACAGTTAATAAGACAGGTCGAGTCATTGCCATTACCAGCTGCTGGTGCAAAAAAAAGGGCTGTTCCCCCATGTCCTTTGCTGCTGAGTCATAGTCCTGTTGCTGCTCCCTAATGAAACTCATGCTTTCCAGGTTAGTTCCCAAGTGTGGTAGTTGTCTGTTCCTTCTGTGGTTTGTTTTAAAACATTAAGCAGTCATGAAAATAACTCACCAAATCCACAGGGATTGTTTTCTGTTAACTTTTGTGTCAGTTCACCAGGACTTCAGATGGACACTAGAATCAATTCAAAGTGTAAGAATCTGTAATCAGTAATCTGTTGTTTTAATAAGCCGCACCATTCACTTATCTGGCCATGAGAGTTCTCACTGGCCATGGCCAAGTTCCTTAAAAGAGATCGTGAGAGCCCATTTGAATGCAGCTAGATGAATTCGACAGTGTGCTATTCATGCATTCATTATTGTGATAATTCATATATTGAACATGACCAGGCTTACAGTGGCGAATTGGACATCATTAAGAATCTAAACTCAGCCACTCCCAGACCCATTCGTATCTGAGGGTAAGCTGGAATCCAAGGATGCTAATTTTCTGCCAAACTTCTCTGCCCTTTCCATGAGACAATTATTATTGTAATTACCATGAAAAAAAGCTGTTAAAATGAGATTGCTTTCCCAAACTTTTCCTATCAATTTTGCTGAGCTTTAAAATGATTTTATCAGTTACAACTTTCTTCTGTACCAATTTCCCATTCCCAGTGCTATTTTCGTTTTGTTTCATTTATTTATGGTGCCAAAGCATGCTGATCTATTCCACTGTGTCATTTTCCTCCTTCAGCTTAAAACATAAGTCACTAACAAAGTGGGAGACTTACTAGCGGGGTGTTTCTGCTGGTAGGCAGAAAGGGAGCAAATAAACATTTTTTTTCTTTTTTTTGAGGAAATTAAAAATGATGTACATACGAATCTTGCCCACTGACAAAGCCTTCTAAAGAATGTCTGTGCATGATTAATATGGTGATTTGATTCAAGTTTCCCGTGAAGCCCTGGTTTCGCCCCGGATTCCTAAAGGATTTAGATATCACCACACTGAGCATTTCAGTGCTTAACAATTATGTGTTTTTCTCCAGCAGCCAAATACACAGTCCGCAGTTGCCCAGGTTCACTGTGCTGGGAATGAACATGAGTAAGTGTTTCACATGGGACTGGCAAGAGGCAGAATGCTGAGCTGGGCTGTGCTCTTCACAAGGGGTGTATTTGAATTTATAACTCCCAAAAACACTCTCAGGAAGCAAATTGAAGTTCAGAGGTTGGTACTTCTGCAAAATATCCCTTTATACCACTGTATATGTGAGCATGTAGTAGTGTAGATGGTGCGCTCATCAAGAAAGTAGTGTTGTTGGCTAAATTCCATCCTGGGCTGGCAAAGGCTCAAACCCACACCTTAAAAAAGAGCTGCAAATTGCCACCTCTAGCTCAAGCTCCCAAAATCAATTGGTATATTTACTGGGAGCTAGCCCTACATTAATTTATTTTATCAAGTTGTTGATAACAATATTCTAGTAGAAAAGGCAGAGAGCAATCAAATGTCTCAGAGATGATGCTGAAAATAAATTGTTTAAAAATACAATTTCCTTTTAACAATTTTCATATTCATATAAAAAAAATCAAATATACAGGCTTGGAGTACATTTCCTATCAGTTCAAATTTTGTATGCATTTCCAATAAATAAGCCTTTTTTATCCTATTTTATTTAAAATTTTACATTTATTTATTTAAAAGATTATTTAAGCCTATTTTACTTTAAAATATGTTTTGAAATACTATTGCATGAAAATACTATTTATCAATCTTTTTAATTCAAAATGTGTTTTCAATAAACTATTTTGATTTAACATAAAACACACCATAAACTTATTTACCATTAAATATTATCTTGTAAGTTTTATGTACAGAAAGCAGTAATAGAAACTGTTGGAAAAATTGCCTCTGTTTTTCATGTCTGCTAATAAATGCATCGATACTAGCAAATTAAGAAAGGCCAGGGAATTAACTCAAACACTGATACATGATCATAAACACTAACACCCTTCAATACTCAGAACTTACATGGCATGCTTTTGGCCCATGCCAGCAGAGATGGGATTGCTGTTTTTGTGAGACAGACAAGTATATGGTCATAATCCATATTGTCCCAATTGCCATTAAAGCCCAATATATAAGGTCTTTTTATTGTTTGCTAATAGAGACATAAATGATGAAAATTTTAGCCTGTCTCAACTCCATTTGCTTTATGTCTCGACTCCATTGCTTTGCAATGTAAGCTTAAAAATATTTCTGTGAGTGTTTAGTACAGGTGAAATTTCTGGGATCAACAACACAGACAACGCTCAGTTTCTCAGTATTAACTTAGAGTAGCAAAGGGCTCCTCTGCTTGCAAGTGGCCCAGTGTGACTCTGTGCCATGTCTAACAAGATATCGTTAGGAATTACAAGACGTCACAGATAACAAAAAGAGTAATAATGATTATGCAGATGGTCCATCCTGACCTGCACTGTTACTGAACAGACAGCAAAACAAGAAGCTACAGGACACAAATAAAGCCACTGACTTTTCAGTACTGATGGCCTAGGAGAACAAAACTGGAATCAACCAACAAACATGTGGACTGCTTATTTTGGAGGGGATGGATATGATAAAGGAGAAGAGTTCTGTAGGGGAAAAAGAGGGGAGAAATGAAGAACAACAATAAAAACCCAATAAAAAGCAGTACTATCTGTCAAGCAAGGATCAGAACAGCTCAGAGCAAGGCAATAACCCTGTCACAGATCCAACCATACCTGAATCTAACTTAATCCTAGTGTCAGGGGAACCTGAGTACTTTATCTCGGAAGGGAACACTTGTATAGTATGTTCTTTCTTTTTCCACTACAAGTTTCTTTTATTTTACAGTTGTGTGTTCTTTACATGACTTCCATAAGCCAGTACAGTCCTACCCTCTCAGAACCATGGAATCATTACAGTTGGAAAGGACCACTAAGATCATGTAGGACAACCATCAACCCATCGCCACCACTAAACCATTGTCCCTCAGTACCACATGGGACTGTGACTCTACCACCTTCATGGGCAGCCTGTTCCCAAACCTCATCACTCTTTCTGACAAGAATTTTTTCCTAATATCAAATATGAACCTCCCATCACACAATTTAAGCCTATTACATCTTGTTCTATCACTAGTCACCTTGGAAAAAACGCCAACCCTCACCTCACTACAACCTCCTTTCAGAGAGCTATAGAGGGTAATAAGATCTCCCCTAAGCCTTCTCTACTCCAGACTGAACAAGCCCAGTTCCCTCAGCCATTACCCATAAGACTTGTGCTCCAGAACCTTCACAGCTTCGTTGCCCTTCTCCGGACACACTCCAGGGCCTCAATATGTTTCTTGTAGTGAGAGGCCTAAAAAAAACAAATGCAGAATTTCACTGAAAGCCTCGGTAAGAGTGTAATTGCTCTAGAGTTCCTAAAAAACCGTGGAAAAGACAAAAACCTTCAGAAGCAAAGAGTTCTTTGGTGTCCTGAACTCACTTGATGCTGCAGAGAGCCTAGGAAAGCTTTTTAAGCCTTTGTGTCCAGGGAAAGATATAATAATTTAAGGACTCTTGTCTCCATGTCTGCAGTGTTTTTCCAAGTGAAAGTAAAAATAGATTCATTGCTAACATAGATGAGAGCACAGGAGGTGTTAACTACTGAGAAACCATTCTAACTATTGAGAGATGTATTATTACATGCGTAGCTGTACCAGTGAAGAGCTTTCACTAAAGCCTGCTATAGCTTTTTGATTTTTGTTTCATGTCCTTGAAATGTAGCCACCAAAATTACTGCAGTCTTTATGAGCCATGTTAACAAAAAGACTATTTTTAAAGTCACCTGCTCCATTTTAACTGAAATTGGTTACATCAGGACCAAGGTACAGCTCAGGCAGTGGGTCAGAGGACTTGTAACCTTTATAATAGGAGCAGGAATTGGCAATCTACATCTGGTATGATACAGCTTGAACAGGATGGCAGAATGGAGCCTGAAATATTTCAGGTCTGCGATTATATTCTGAGCAAGATCAGTTCTGTCCACAAGAACTTCATACTACGAGTCTTTAGAGATGCAAGTTATTCCTGTTGGTGGAGAAGGAGAACCTTGTCATGGTTTTGTGATTTTCGGTTATTGGTATTCCACATCATAACATCATGTAGTGGACATACCTAGTTCTCAGAAGAGAAGGACTACTACAGTCCCCACGGTACTTTGCTCCTTTGTTACCATTTTCCAGCCGGAGGGAAAAGATAGAAGCTCGCAGTATAAAAACTTGCAGATCACGAGACCTCGTCCCTTTTTTCCGCCGTCTCTCATCTTGGCAGCACCTCGCTCTCCAGCCGTCTTATCGTCGGTAGTAGAGTAAGGCCTACCTTGATTTTGGGACATTCTCTCTCTCTGTATTGGATTTATCAGCTTAAATTGTAATTATATTGTATTATAGTGTGTTGTTTTGCATTCCGATATTTTATTTAGTAAATTAGTTTGTTTCTCCTCAGATTGTTGCCGCTGTTCTTTGCTCTCAGGGCCATCTCCCTACCCTTTTCCCCTTTCCCCTTTTCCCAGGACGTGGGCCCTTGGGTCCCCCGTCCCCTTTGTCACGGAATCGGGCCTAACGCCCGTAAACCGTTGACATTGACCATTACGTGAATCACAGAGTCACGTAATGGTTTAGCGAGGAAGCAGCTAAGGTTTACCTATATGCTTAGTCAGTTTGGACTAAATATTCTAGGTAAAAGCATATGTGGATGCTATTATTCTGAAATAATTCCAAAATAGATTTAACCATTCCACTGAGAAATTATCTCCATCCTGAATAAGAATATACATTGATGTGCTAATGTAGAATGGGCAATTAAATTTAAATATATTTTGTATTTTATTTGAGTTATGTTTGATGGGTTATCTGCATGAGCATAAGCAGATATGTTTAAGAATGCAATGATTTTTACAGTAGAAAGAAGCTTTTTGTTATACTGCATAAATTTTAAAAGAAATTCTTTGTATATTAGAACAAAGAATTTGCTGCAAATCCCATACTATTTGATTTGAACATATTTGCTTAACCCAACTCCAAACCAAGCTACAGTAGCAGAACTAAGAATTCGGGTAAGTTGTTGCTGCAGCATTCAGTGTCACAGTCCAAGAAGGACTTCAAACTGTTAGAGAGTGTCCAAAGGAGGGCTATGAAGATACTTAAGGGTCTAGAGGGCAAGACATACAAGGAGTGGCTGAGGTCCCTTTGTTTGTTCAGCCAAGAGCGGAGGGGGCAACAGGGACCAAGGGAATGACATGGAGCTGCGTCAGGGGAAGGTCAGGTGGGGATTAGGGAAAGGGTCAGCACTAGAGGGGGGTGGGCATGGAACAGGCTGCCCAGGGCAGTGGGCACGGCTCCGAGCTGTCAGAGCTCAAAAGGCATTTGGACACTGCTCTCAGATGTAGGATTTGGATTTGGGTGGTCCTCTGTGGAGCCAGAAGTTGGGCTCAGTGATCCTTGTGAGTCCTTTCCAACCTGGGATATTCTATGGTTCTATGGTTCTATGGCTGTCAGACTGGTGGGCTTGTATGTTCAATGTAAAAGAAAACAAAAGAGAAGAAAGATAAATCTGGTCTCTTCTAGTTACAAGGCAACTTAGAATGTTTATTTTAATTAGGGGCAGAAAAAAATGTTGCAGAGAGTTAATTAAACACATGCACAACATCCTCAAGTGCTTCTCCTTCAAGGCTCTTCACCCCGAGTGCTGAGTTGGCCTCCTCAGTGTTTTATGAGATCTGATAGGATCACAGCCCTGGGTGGAGACCACGCCATGCTGTCTGCTTTGCTATTTCTCATCTTATCAACATGGAAACTTTTCCTCTAATTGAATCTGTGCCACTTGCCCTTCAATTCAGGAGTGGGTAAGCAATTTATTTCAGAGTGTAACACATGCTCAAGGTCTCAGTTTTTAGCTTGCCACAGTGCAGCACTCTCACAGTTCCACTTAGTCTCAGAGCACACTGCAAGTATTCTCTAACACAGTGATTTATAAAGGCATACTCTTTCCACAGAAGTACTTATGCCTTTATATTGACAGAATTAGATCATCTAAAGCAAGGCCCTCCCACAGGGATGGGTTGCAGGAGAAGGCAAATTATTCATGTAGAAGGTGATGAATGATGCTTTTTCTAAATATAGACTCAGAGTTCTGTAATGTAACTAGAATAACTAAGTTGCTTCTAATGAACATTGAGGTTCTGAATGATTTGAGGCTGTTATTATGTCCCCCTCTCCCCAAGCCTCCTTCTGTATTGGTATTCCTCTTTATAGTAAACACAAGTCTTTATAGACAGAAACAAAGACTAAATGATCTTACCAATGCTATAAGGCAAAAAATAGCCAACTTTAAAGTATTTATTTTTATCTCTCTTATTTCTTCACTCTGTCCAACGCGAGCAGGTTGCTATTAGCAATAAAGAATATGTTGCAATTGTAAACTGATTACTTTTTGACATTGTGATAGAGAAGATGCTGCCTAAAAACACTTTCCCCCTAAGGACATATGTATTTTGTTGGACCTGGAAATGCTCTGTTGTGAGCATTAGGGGTTAGAAATGTGTTTTCTATACCCCAAACTAAAATGTTAGAAGGTTAGATTTCCTAAAGGACATCTCAGAAAGAGAAATATCTTACAAGAAAATATCCCGTAGAATCATAGAATATCCTGAGTTGGAAGGGACCAATAAGGCTCATCTATTCCAGCTCCTGGCTCCACATGGGACTACTCAAAAATCAGATCATAAAAATACCAGATCATACCCTACTAGTATGAAAAAGCATATAAATATTCCAGTATCTTCTCACTGTAGAGTGAAATACAAGACTTGCTCCGTAACTTTGTGGGTTAGCCAGAAAACTGCAAAAGAACACATAATGTCTCAAGGATGCAATTCTGTCTCATGGATGAAAGGATTTTCTTCTACCTCCAGTTCCCTTGGAGTCTTACTTCATAAGGAAAAAAATTCATTGGTCAAGATTTGGACATCAACGTCTAGTTCTTTGGAACTGCTGAAAGCACAAATACACTGCTGTTAGGGCATTTGTAATGTGGCTGTCAGTCTTTTACCTTTTTTTATTACAAACTGAGTAGTAGTTTATTAGGACAGTTCTAGGCAAAATGCATTAGCCCACAGTCAAAACAATCACAGCTAGTATGAAGTTACTGTGGTACTGGAATTCTGTGTGTAGGAATACTATTAGTTTGGGAAAATTGATCACTGTTAGGAAGGGGTACATCAGACCTTCTTCTCTACAGACATCAGTATATGTCTTCTTTTCTATGATCAACAGTATTGAATAAATATTTCTAGAGTAGGCAACCTTTTATCTGTATTGCAGGAGATAAGAGAATAGGAAAGATTCATTGTACCAATTTCTCTCCATCTGCCATACAGAGTTCTCTTGACCAGCTCGAGAGATACACATTACAGAGATCTAAATTATATGAGACAAATTCCACATTTGATGAGTTGTTATCCAGTCTGCCAAGTAAGAATAACATTTTCCTGACAGACACTGACAGGATAAATAATCAAAATTTTTCATTACACTTGGATACTACTGACAGTAATATAGCAATGCCTTCCATATATGTGAGAAAAGAGAGAAAAAGATGGAATGGGCCATTTGATGATCAGATAATGACACAAATTCATGGTAAGGCTTGTTCTAAATGTGGATTTCTACTGCAGTAACAGAGGTCAGAATGTAGATAATTGATTTCACATCAAGTCTGATTTTTTTAGTAATTGAATCTAGTTGATGAAGGTGGCAGCACAGATTTGATCTACACACAGCACAGTGGGTGATTCTGTCCTGAGGGCCTTGTTACTCATCTTTGTAACTGTACACTAAGTTTTCTGGTTGTAACACCTGATAATTTTGACTTTGATTTTATATAAAAATATGTCTTTATCTGTCAGCTTTCCCTGGTAAAATGGAAGCAGAAAGAATAATTCTTACTAGAGTTTAAGTAAAAGCTCAAAATTTAGAAAGCTGAATTTCCCCTAAAGATCTGAGAAATAATGAAATAGAATACTCTGAGGACCTTTGCAGTTTTCTTTCAATACATGGTTTTAGCAGTGCTACACATGAAATCCTAGGATGCCAACCAAGTGTAAATAAGAAAGCTGCAAGCTCAGTCAGAGAACTGTAACAGACTGTGAATTACCAGTCTTTTAAATGATCACAAGTTAAAAAACAACAACAAAACCACAACTACAACAAAAAACACCTACCTAGAGTTGAAATCCTTACTCAGATCTAACCTTCACTTTCTTTTACATAAGTAAAACACATTACCCTTGCATCTCACGTGTAAGAACTCACCATGCAGAACCAGGTCTCCCACTTCTTTAATTTAAGTGAATGCAGGGTAGGGGCTGTAAAAAAGAACAAAGCTGCTTGTCTAACAGCAACATTTGAGAAGATACTTTTTTGGGTACATCTTGAGCTCTGAAGTCATTAGCATGATCCTCTTCTGACCTGTTTTTCACTTTGCAGAGGACGGGCACAACTGCATCTCTCATTATATCACATCAACTGAGTCCCACTGACATGAACTAGGTACCAGCTTGTTAGGGAAAAGACAATAAAGGCAAAATTCTCCTGGTAGATCTGCATGACAGAACTTCATTACTGATATCCTGTTCTCTTAAAATGCATAGCCTTGTCTTTGACATGCAGTCAGAGGCACATAGTATCAGAGACAAAACATTATGTGAAGAAAAGTTTGGCAAATTTCATAAACAAACCTAAGTCCACTTTCTTTTTAGAGAACATTTTTTCTAACTGAAGTAATCACTGTTTAATTACAAGAAACAACAAATCACATATTTATTTCCCTCCACAGAGTGTATAGGAGAGCGAGATCAATATTTGGACAAATACATGCAAACTCAGCTGGGCGCTTGGAGACCATGGAAGATACTATGGATTTTGTGGACTGGATTAACCCTGATCTCCCCAAAAGGCAGCGCAGAAGTTTGGAAAGATGCGATTGCATCAGTAGACTAGTGATCATTGCAGTACCCTGAGAAACATCCAGTCAAAGGACTAAAATCTTCAACTTATTCCTATGCTAGACCTCTGGCCATTTCTACAGTCAAGAAGGGCTCACCGTAAATTCAAATGCTGTCAAGAGGGAGGCTCCAAAGAAGAGTTCAAATTGTCATGGAAAAAAAATACATCTTTTTCTCATCAGTAATGGGATCATTCCACACTGCATTCATGCAGTTGAGAAAACTTTTAGAATACAGAAAGCACAGAGAGAATAATAAAATTTGTTCTCATTTTACACATTTATCATGCTTGAGGGCAAATTCTTATTATCACACCTCTGTTCTTATAGATAATGCCTGTATGACTTCGTCTCACAAAGTTCAGTTTTTGTGTTGATAATAAATTTCCAGTCAATATTACTACCTTTATTTCATGCCTGGAAGTCTCCTAAAAACTTATTATTTAATTATCTACCAAATTAAATGTTTGATATAGAAAAATATATGGATAACTGATTTGTTGTTCCTGCTGTTATAATCCTCCAAATATCAAAGGAAATGTCACAAAAACAAGAAAGCAATTTAGCTTTCGAAGGAAAAAAATTCTCAGCAACTACATTAACAAAACAGACTATATATTTGTTGGATTCTGTGAACATTGCTTAGTGAAAAGTAAAGCTCAATTCTGGCTTTAAAATTCAACATTTTTCTCTTTATCCAAATTCTCTGTGTCACTGGAAATTTTAAAAGAGATTTTTAATCATACTATTATTTATTAATGACTTCTGTGTTGTTTATTTAACTACTGTTACTAATAATGTACTCTGAGTACATCTATAATTAATATTCCTTATTAAGGGGCACTGTACAGTGCAGCTTGTTCTATCTTTTTTGAAATAAATCAACCATCTAAAAATTCCATAAGTACCCAAGTTTTTATAATAAAATTTTTAATGAATTAAAAATGTCTTCTAAAGCTGTGATATTCCTTACAGTTTTTGTATAATTGTTCAAGCCCTAATTTGGGGTATTATGTACTAAAAGCTGCCATGTCTGAAAGCAAGAGCAAGTAGAAAATAATGGTGAATGAAAAGTAAACCTTGAGCTTGAACATCAAATATTCATATATATTTCTTTACATGTACTTTATATTGGAAACCACTATCCACAAAAGACAATCACACTCCCTTGGTTCCTTCTCCCAGACTTCAACTCAACAAATAAAGTAAACTTTCCAGTATATTGACCCCACATGTATTTTATTTCAAGTCTTTAATGTTGATAAGAAACAAGCTCTCATTTTTTCTTAGGGAAGATACAGTTTTAGATTTGATACAGACTGACTACAGTGATTTCCTGGATCTAAGAGGATGTGAAAAAATATAGCTTAATCTAGATGATGTTTCCTTGTAATTCAAGTAAGTCCTTAATCACAATAACTAAGTGACCATTTTCAGCATATTCATGTGTCTACCAGCTCCCATACCCAATATTCTTATTTCTTATGTGGAATGCCAACTGGAAGAAATGCCTAAAAACTGGAGGAAATTAATATTAATCCTGTCTTCAAAAAGAGTAGGAAGGAGGACCCAGGGGACTATGGGCTGGTCAGACTCACATCATTCCCTGGGAAAATGATGAAACAGCTAATCCTAGAAACTATTTCCAGGGATGTAAAGAAGAAGAAAATCTACAGGAGAAGTCAGCATGGACTCACCAAGGGGCAGTCATGCCTGACCAATCTGATAATGGAATCACCAGCCTGATTGATGAGGAAGGAGCAGTGTTACTGTCTTCCTGGACTTCAGTGAGGCTTTTGACACTGTCCCATGAAAGATCCTGATACGGAAGCTGTGGAAGTGTCAAATGAATGAGAAGAGAGTGAGGTGGATTGAAAACTACAGGCCAAGAGAGGTGATCCTTCCTCTCTAAACCACATTTGAAGTTCTGTGTGCAGTTCTGGTCCCCAGTACAAGAGACATGGACATACTAGAGAAAGTCCAGTGTACGGCCAAAAAGATGATGATGGATCTGGAGCATCTGTCCTGTGTGAAAAGGCTTATTAAAGATAAGATTCCTGCTCCTCTACTCTGCGCTAGTGAGGCCTCACCTGGAGTAATGCAACCAGGACAGAAAAATGGTCCAGGGGATCATGACCTCTCCTATTAGGATGGGCTGAGAGTTGGGGCTGTTCAGCCTGGAGAAGAGAAGGGTGCAAGGTGACCTGATAGCGGCCTTTCTATATCTAAAGGGGAGATATAGGAAAGATGGGGACAGACTCTTTTGCAGGGTCTGTGGTGATAGAACAAGGGGAAATGGTTTCAAGCTTAAAGAAGATAGATTTAGTTTGGATATAAGGAAAAAATATTTTACAGTGAGGATGGTTAGGCAGGGGAACAGGTTGCCTAGCGATGTAGTTGATGCCCCATCCCTGGAGAATTTCAAGGCAAGGCTGAATCAGGCCCTGGGTAACCTGACCTAACTGTGGGTGTCTCTGTTCATTGCAGGGAAGTTGGACTAGATGACCTTTAAAGGCCCCTTCCAACTCTAAGTCTTCTATGATTCTATGATTCTTTATATATATTTGTAATCAATTTCCTATGGAGTCCAGGTAGAATAGAAAGCAAAATAAACATCATGGAGTTAAGAGATTACAGTGAAGAGACTGGCAGACTGGTTAATGGCAAAGTTAAAGCTTCATTAGCCACCTCAAGTATTATCTCAGTAAATCTCTGCTTGATAACCTTTCTTATATTCATTTATCTTTGCATGTAAGCTCTCACATGCAAAACCTATTTTAGTGAAAAGTGAGCAATAATACAGATTCACATCACCAACTTTGAAAACATAAGGAGTATGAATTAGGTTTTTTTTCATCCACTTTCTCTTTTTGTTTCAGCTCCAGAAGGCAGATTTTATTCTTTATTGCTGCAAGACACCTGAATGAGAGTGGCTGCTGAAGTGACATAGGCATGGTGAGGCTGGAAGGGGAGAAAAGCATTGCAGCAGGCTAGAAAAGCCAAAGGTGTGTGTTTACTATTGTGAGGATGTCAAGCACTGTCTCCGTAGCATTTTCACTCCAGATCACTGACAGCAAAAAATCATGCAAAGCAGCATGTGACAAATTGATTTTCTTTGCAACTTTCAGCTGACCTTTGAACATGATAAGCCAAGGCCACAATAAAAGATCCCTTCCCTACTTTAGTTCTCCTCTTTTCCTAATAAGCTACCTCTGAAAAGTCTGTTCAGCATTGTCTCCTTTTGGTTTGAAAAATTCTTTAAGAAGGAAACTATAATGAGTAACTTCAAGTCTGATTTCTTGATGTGAACCGTGATTTCTACAAGTGTCTTACCTCGCTATATGCCCCTCTCCCTTGTCATAAGTCATTGAAGAAGAATATGTTTTGTGATGATGAAATCAAGACCATCCACATTTCCCTAGTCATAAGAATTATTACCGAGTCTGTTCAATGTTTTTTTGTGAGAGAAATACAAATATGCACTGTATTTCACTAGTCATAGGAACTAGTCATGTACTTCAAATGAAAGATTATTTAGTTAGACGAGCTATCATTATGGTTGTTATTATAATCTACTGTCCTTCTGAGCCTATAAAATGTATTTTGTATTTAACTTTCTATAATTACGTTTTCTTCTAGTTTAGCAAGAAAATTGTCTTTCAGAGTCTTCAAAAAATATTCTTCATTGAGAAAAGTGTAGTCTAAAACCCTCCAGCCTAAGTTTTCTTCTGAAGACAGTAACTGTTGTACATCAACAATTATTCAATTATTCTCCTTCTCCATTCTGAAAGAGTACGCAATACCAGTACTAGGGAACATGTTTATGACCAGGTATCCCATATGGAAACCTCAGGTGCCCACAGACTTAGAAATATAACTTAAGGTGGTACAATAAGTGATCTGGCTTCATCTGGGAAACTCAAAAAATTGTCTAAAAACTGGGCTTCTGTTTTGGTTTAAAAAGTAACACAGAGAAGTAAGAATATTTACATTGGGGTAAACAAACCAAAAACAGATGTTCATATTTATTTTTTACTTAGGAAAACAGCCAATCTCCTGGACCTAGGTATTTCTGTTTTCTAAGTTTCCAGTGGCAAGAGGAATGGAAAAAATGTAAAAATGAAGAAAAAAAGATAGTTCTTAAAGTGAAGAGAAAGAGTGAATATGCAAGGAAAGAGGCTGCCCAGGAAAGCAGTAGAGTAACCATCCCTGTAGTTTTTTAATAAAAGAGTAGATGTGGCACTGAGGGACACGGTTTAGAGGGCACTGTGGTGATAGGTTGGTGGTTGGACTACAATGATAGTAGTGGTCTTTTCCAATCTTAATGATCTTATGATTCCACAGAACATCATGGAAATGGATGAGATATCACAACTGTCCTAGCACACTGGGACTTTATATTGGGAATGATCTGTATAGGGCATCTGGAAAATTTTGTGAGAAGCAACTTAACAAAAATTGTACAGTATAGCAATAAGAAGAAGCAAGAAAAGTTATGCAGTATTAATAGATTGCAATATGTAAAAAAGAAAAAAAATTATCACGTCCCTCAGTAGATTTAAGTACTTCACAAAAATAAATGAGCAAATATTTATACTCATCTTAATGCTTGTTAGCTGTTAAATACCTGAAATCTCTAGTCAATATTTTGTATCTGAAGAATGATAGCTAATAAAATAGGGCATGTGTACACTTCATAAACGTAGAGATCCAGGTGCTCAAGCATAGAAAACTAGTGTCATTTTCCTGAGATAAGATATTCTTTGAAGTTTTTGGTTACCTCTCTGGAAAGCATGTCCCTCCACAGGCCTTGCTAAGACTGACAGCCCTATGAAGAAGTTTGAGATGCTCTTAGCACTTCTAAAATGGCAGCAGACATTTTTATCTTGACAGTGACCTTCACCTGTACTTTTGCCTTGCAGAATGCAGTGACAGGCATTTAAGAAACATACAGACATATCTTTATAAATATACTTTACAGACATAAAACTTGAAGATTTTTTTTTCTTTAGAAAAGAAGTTTATGTCTTTATTTCATTTAGCATGCATTAATAAATATTAAAAAATTTGTCTGCTGAAATGAATATGTAAGAGTGTGCTGAAGTGGACAACTCAACAGCTGAGATTGTCCCTTTCACTATGATTTGATAGAATCATAGAATCATTTGAGTTGGAAAAGACCTTTAAAAGCCATCTAGCCCAACCCCCCTGCAATGAACAGGGACGCCGACAGCTACATCACATTGCTCAGAGCCCTGTCCACTCTGACCGTGAATGTCTCCAGGGATGGAGCATCCACCACCTCTCTGGGCAACCTGTGCCAGAGTCTCAGTATCATGAAAAGATTTTTCCTTATATCCAATCTGATCTTTGGCTAAAGAAAAGATTACCAATTCATGTGAAGAAAACTTAAATAGTTCTTACCTTGAGAACTGGATTTGACAACATGCCATCCATTTATTTATCATATCCAACAGAAACATCCATCCCTCCTTCCGAATACAAAATGCCACTCAGTGGGTGCAGAAACTGAGACTGAGTCCCTTAGGGTTGCTAAACTGCTGAGATACCACTCATTTTTTTCCATCAAATTAGTGTTTTATTTTGCATCGTGTATGAGTCACCACGAGAGAGGATAGTGGAGGATAAAAGGGATGAATAAAACAGACTCAGGAGGAAATACAGGTTAATTCTAATTTCCAGTTATTTCAGACTGTTAGCTGTGCTCACCCAACATTTATGCAAAGAGAGTTTTAACCCCGGAATAACTTATCAGAAACTCAAAATTCTCAGTTTCAGTGAAAAACCTGAAATGTAGGCCTTCCAGAAGCCTTATCCTTAAGAAATGTAAGAAGATGTGAAAAAATTTTAACAGCAGTAAATAATAACTGCTGAGGCAGATAAATAACAGCTCTGACAATAACCAGACACTGACAGAGATCCTGTTGTTCCCTGGGCTGCTCCAAGCAATATAGGCAAACATATTGAGACAAATGTCCTTTTATTAGTATCCCGAAGTGTCTTAAACTAAAGCCTCTCTGCTGAATCATTTTTTTCCCATCAAGTGCTTTTCTCTCTCAAAATAAGAAGCTTCTGTTTCTGGCCAGAAGATGGGACCTTCCCGCTTTTTCATTTGAGGATTAGAAATCTCTTGTTCTCACTTCCTTGCTTCAGATAATGGCTTCCATCCCTGATGTTATCTCTAAAGTGGTTGGAACGGCTCAGAGAAAAAGAGTTGATAAGTCTCTAGACCATCCCAAAGCTGCTGCAGCTCAACGACTTGGAGAAATAATGATGGCTCTTTCAGAGCTAGTATAGGCTACATGATATCTGTGCTTAAATGACAAATGGAAAGAGAAGTGACTTCTGTGTGACTAGCAGCTTGAACTTCTTGGCTTCTTCTTCTCCTGACTGTGGAGATAGGGAGGGCCTTGATGTAAGGGATCCCTCTGAAGATTCCTTCCCTGTGCTCTGATATAAACTGATTCAGTTCCAATCCCTACAAACCAAACTTATTTTAAACTCTATGAAACAAACCCTGTGAAGTTCAAATAGCTCCTCTAAGGTGGAGTTCTTATGCTTTGCTTTCACAAGAATACTCGGAACACCTGGGGTTTCTTAGATGAAAAGATCTCTACAAATATTGAGATTATCTGATTTGGCTAGTGATTAGGATTATCTCGTATTTCACCAAGCCTGACTCAGTGAATAATGAAAATACTGAGAAACAAACCACAAAAGCCTTGTCCTCACTTAATAGTACGGAAAATAAGAATCGGCTTCTTAAGTGTCTAATGGAGAGAAGCTCACTGAAAAGCAGTAAGGACAAAGACATAGATGCAACTTCTAACACGGTGAATCCGAAAGCTGTGTGGTGGCTTGATGATGTGATGCTGCCCTCTTACAGCTTTTCCCAAAACTGCTAGAGATCAATACCAAAAGGGTCTAATCCATTACTACTGTTTACAATCCAATGTTACTTTGGAATATAGAAATGTTAATGGTGTCAAAATCTAATTGCTAAAAGTATATTTGCAATCTCATCAAAGCAGCAAATATCTGTCACCATTCTGGATGCAAAATATCTGCAGATGTGTCACCATCATGCATATAGTTGTCCTCACAGTAAAGCCATGGGGTGTTAATGTTTTTTATCATGTTTCACAGATGGGGGAATGAGGTGCCTGCCAAGATAGAGGGGGAAATTTGGCAATGTGTCAGTCCAGAAGAGCTGTGGCTTTGATTTCAATACATCTAAGTCTCGGCTACAGCCAGGCTGTTTTGAAGGAGAGCTAGGGAACAATCCCTATCTGTCCGTCATCCAACTATTGTAAAAAAAACACCATTTTTTAATTTTTCTGTACATTTAATTTGTTCATATTTAGTTCATGTAACTCCCTGTCACAAGTCATAAAAACTTAAGAATTCTCACAGATTTGATAGGACATGAAGCAGGAGTAGGGAAACTTAAAGCCCTAAAAGATTTTCAATATAACATAAAGGTAAAACATATCAGTAATTTTCAAGTGTTCCTAAATTCCAAGTACTGGAATTCCTCTGTCTGGAATAATGGCTTGAGGGTCAAATCAATATTTTGCCAGGAAAATGAATTAATTAATTAAATAAAATCCTATATGTGCATCAGTTTCCAGCTTGTAGCTCAGCAAGTACATCAGAGATTATAGTAATATGTATATTGTAACTGAAATAGCTAGTGTAAGGAAAATGGCTTTATTGAATTTAGCAGTAGAGTATTTTACCCAGACAGTTTACTACTGCAGTTCAGTGTTGAAATGGATGAAATTACTGTTTAAATTAATGAACTGAAAAAAGAAAATCGAAAGTCTGAATATTAAATGAGCTCAGGAGAAGTTTCTTAAGATAGAAATTGAATTGGGTTTTAGTAATGAGCAAGTTTCATAAAACCATAATACTGGTACTGAAGCAAGAGTTATCTCCTTAGTAACCACATCAACATCAAATAAGAAAAAAACTAAGTATAGGAAGGAAGAAAGGGAGGAGGGAAGGAAGGAAGG